>NC_045426.1:571992817-572170317 GCF_902635505.1 Sarcophilus harrisii | reverse complement strand
CAAGGCAGGGACACTTCAAAATCAATTTTCTGTGCAATATTTATTTTCATCAGTAATTCCAAATGGTTAGGAAAACTCATGAACCATACATAGACTGCTATTGTGGTTTTTTGTTACTGTTGTTTTTATAATTTAAAAATACATTTTCTTCTTGGTACTTTGATGAAAATGTGGTTTTTGTTCACTTTCATTATAAAATGGGTCATTTTTTGCCACCACTCAGAGTGAATAAACAAAACAAAAGGGAGAGTTTAATGGGAATGATAGCTCAGCAGGTATCTTTATGACTTAGTGTCATTTCACTTTTCATCCAGGAAAATTGTCAGGCTTTTCAGGAATAAAAAATAAAATGCCATGAACTGTGCAACATAGCCCCTTTAAATTGGCAATTTGTAGACATTTGATAATTCAGATTAAAGCAAACATCCACTACCTAGCTACCTGGTGTATTTATCAGTTTGCTCATATCCTTACTCCCTATAGAGCATGCAAAACTGGGATCGTTAGGAAACTGTTTTGTCATCAAGCGCATGTGATTTTAGTATGTGTGCAGAGTTTAGTAACATCATTCTCTGTGACTGGTCAATAAACACAAAAAAACTGGATTTCTGAGGCCTAAGAAACAGGTATTTGTTCAACTTTTTTAATCATTTCATAGTGAAATGCTTCTTAGATTGGTGATATGCAGTATAATGAAGCCCATACCCAGGGGATCTTTTTATACATTTAATTCTTACAAAAGAATGCAAAAATTGATATAGAAACTATCAGATTTAGACAGAGTAGCTAGCTTTCTCCATGGCACCTTTACAAATACTGAGCATTAGTGGATGTAAATTAAAATTGTTTTTAATGCAGCACATCTTACTTGAGGTTCTCAATGGGGAAGGGAACTGTTACTTAAGCTTACTAGAAATGCTTCACATACACTTTTTTATTTGAGCATTGGTTAAATTAGATTATGTAAACACAGGCTAGATAGCAAGATGTATTTAATACATGCTAGCTTTTTTTTTTTTAACTGACTTGCATGCCTAACATAAAAGTATAAATGGCTTCACCAAGATTTATTGATTCATGTCAAGGCATCATTACTTTTCAAAGTGTGAAAAATGATCATATATTTATGACCTGCCGACTGAAGCTGTTTTGTGAATTAGCAAAAGCTCTGGAGAGGAGCAGCCTAATTGCATTATCATAGAATCAGAGATGGTTGTCAATTTTCCCCATTTAGCTTTTCTCCTTTAGTTTGTTAAAATGAAGGTGCCATACGTTGGTTGAATTCACTAATACCCTGATGAATGAGGTATTTTCCCAATAGGCTTACTACCAGTATAAACAGTGAATTAGGAATGATAGACCATCAATCATATCTCCTTCAAACAGATCTTTGCTCTGAGATTATTCATTATATATTAGGGCCACTTAAAAAGTTATCACACAGGATTTACTGATGAAAAGTCTTAAGTTGGGCAATAATCCTTGGTGAATCCTGAGGAAGAAAGAAAGTGGCATTTGAGCTCTTACTCACTAATATAATGTGAACATAATTATCTCTTTGTAAAGATAGAAATGAAATCATATGACTTTTAAAGAACTCCAGATTTTGAGATCTCTCTTCCCTTAGTTTTTCTTTTTCTTTTAGGAGAGACAACTTCTTAATTATCAAGATTGAATTTATAATTCAGTACTGATTACAACTTCAGAACAATATAGTGCAAATAAGTGCACTTCTGTGACTATCTCTGTACTTCCACTAGCTTCAATAGTAGCCCTCGATGCCATTCGAATACAGAATCCAAACATAGTTTAATGCTCATTTGCTTCTTATTTTGGTACCTCCTCCCAAAAAATCTTCAATGACCTATGATTCAAATAGGTTTTTTTGTTTTGTTTTTTTATAGAGAGGGTCAGATCTTGTCCTCAGATGCCCACATACAGGTCCCCCTGGGTTTGGTCCTTTTAATGGAAGTTACACATATGCATCCAAGGACAAAATTCCTCCCTAGGGGATTTACCCTGCCTCAATGTGCAAACATAATTCTCATTAAAATTAATAGGAATTGTACATATGCATCTAGGGGAGAAATAGACTCCTAGGTTCAGATCACCTCATTCTGTTCCATGCAAAAGATAATGGAATCTGCCCTGGAGATGGGCAAACAGCCAAAGGTTTAGGAGTTCAGATAAGCAATCAAAAGTTCTATGGCTTACACATAACTTGGATGAGCCTATCAAAATTTCTTTTTCAAAGACTATATTGAGAAAGGTAACCAAAATGCTCTATTCCTAACATATTCTTGTGGTATTTTGATTATTTTCTTTGTTTCACGTTTGTTTTTTAAGAGATAATTCTCTTCTACCCAGGGTCCCTCCCCCTCCATAAAAAAAAAAAAATAAGAAAAGAACCCTGAACTTGAGTAGAATTGGGATTTGGTTTTATTTGTTCATTGGGTTAAGATCTGATTGGTTTAGTTGTGGGTTTTTTTTTTTTTTTTTTTTTTTACCAGGTGCACTAGACCATGCTATTTGTCTATTCTTCCCTTTTTTAATGCATCAGAAATGCCTCAGATTTGAATGGGTAAGCAGTATTTAGTTCCTGGTGTGTTTTAGGGTCTGTGAAATCAGCTTTTTATTCCAAGAAAATGCTGTCTTAATGCATATCTTATGAAATTTGTGTTAACTCCACCGATAGGTCTACTCAAGTCTACATACAATAACACAAAAGGAAGGAAGAGGGGATGAGGCAATTATTGGGTGAGAATAATAGAATCACAGAGTTGAATTATGGACCCCTGTCTAGAATATCCCTGGAAAATAGTCATCCAGACTCTTTTTGCTATTCTCTAGTGTTTGAACTCGTTCCTCATTCCATTTTTAACCAACTTTAATTCTTAGGAATTTTTTCCACGTTTCTCTCTAACTTCAGTGCATTACTCCTATTTCTGCCCTTCAAGATTAAATATAGAACAAGGCTAGTCTCACTTGTCCATAACAATGTTTCAAATATTTGAGAACCTTCAGCTTCCCTACAGTCTTTCTCCTACATAATAAACAACCTTTAACCATTCTACATATTGCTCCATGTTAAATCACCACTCTGTCTTATCTCTTCAGAATCCATTCTAGTTTGTCCATGTCCTTCCTAAAAATGGAGTAGAATCTTCCTTGTTCTGGTATCAATTTGGTCATTGTTGACAGATAAACCAGATGAGATTCCTCTAATTAAATTCAATGGAAGATAGATCAATGAATGGATGAATAAGCAAACAAACAAATAATGTAAAGAAATATTGTTGAAACGTTGTTTCTACATTTACAGATCTATCTAAAGTTATCTTAGTCATTTCTATTACTTTTACCTTTTGTTTTTGAATTCACAAGGTAGATTTATGAGTATGAATGCTATTTTAGGGACTGAATTATCCAGTCTAAATTCTACATAATTCAAATAAATTGTGTGATTTCTACATCTCCACATTCATTTCTGATGAATAAATATAGGGCTTGTATATCAAGGCCACAAGAAAGGTCATTCAAATTCCCTATTTCAGTCCTTAATATTTATTATCAGCTGCTCTGATCAGTGCCTATTCTTCAATAAAGAATCCTTCTATCTACAATCTTAATTCCATGCCTTCCTGCCAAATTCAGGGCCTTGCTCAAGCAAAAATACCCCTCTTTTTCAAGCATCATCACTCTCCTTTCCCATTGGTTCTTTCCCATTTTTCTATAAATAATTTTTGCCTCTTTGATTCTTTTAAAAAAAAGTAAAAGAAGAAAAATAATTATTTCCCTTTGCTATTTCAGTACAATTTATCCCATCCTTTTACCACCCTGCTTCTCAAAAAAATATTTGTTTGGCCCCTACTTCCTCAAGTCTCTAGTTATTACTCTAACTCCTTACAACTTCTGCCCCCAACGCAGTATTTAAAATGTTCTTTCAAAAGTCACCAATGAACCACACATTAGCAAATATGAAGGCCTTTTTTTCAATCCTCATTCTTATCTTTGTGATATATCACACTGCTAATCAATTGTTTCTTTGGATAGCCTCTTTTCTCTTCTCAGGAATGCCATATTCTTTAGCATCCTCTTCTACTTCTTTAATCATTCTGTATTCTTTTGTGGCCCTCATCTTTTTAACTCAAATCAAAGCACCTATTTGCCCAAGTTCTGTTCTTGAGCTATCCTTTTGTCTCTTTCTACTGTTTCTCTCTGATGTGATTTTTATGTAATTAACTCCCAAATCTTCATGTGTAGTCCTTACCTCTTTCCTAAATGCCAGACCTGAATTTCTGACTGCCAAACATTTCTAACTGCCAATCTCTACCTGGTTTTTCAAACTTAATATGTCCAAAATCAAGCTAATACTTTCCCCTAGTCCTGCTTCATTCATTCTCCTGTTCCTGCAATCTTTTTAAATTTCTTACACAGAGATCTACTCATGTCATGTCTCGTCTCAAAAATCTTCAATGGTACTGTTTTTTTTTTCTTTGCCAAAATCCTTCACAATTTTGTATCACCTTTCTTTACTAACCTTAATGTACACGATTTCCTTCCATTTACTCTATGCTCCAGATGAATTAGATTACTTGTCACCCAGTGTTTTGATCTTCTCCCCTTCTACACCTTTATTCATACTATTTCTGATGTCTACAAGGTACTCTTGATTTATCAATTACTAACCATCCTTTAAGGACCAGATTTAAAGATACCTCCTCCATTCCTGATATTTTCAAATCAGGTCAGGAATGCATCTTATGATGTCTTATTTAAAATCTTCTATAATGTCTAGCACAGTACTGTGCTAATGGTGAGATGAGGATGGGAATGGGAATGTGTCTATAATTTCATTGATATAAGGAACTGCAAATGAGAAAACTCCCTCTGCCAATGAAGATGGTCTCCATTTTAGCAAGTTATAGTGTAGGAGAGAAGCCTGGCCACTGAAAAGTAAAGTGATTTGCCCAGAATTGCCCCGAGTTCAGGAGCAGGTTATATAACAAGGCTCTGACAAGAGTGTATACTCATCAAATATTAATCAAATTGAATGAAATGAAATTGCACTATATATGTATGTGTGTATATAATATACACATATATAATGTGCATATATATGTATCTTAGGTTGGATTTTTTAAAATGAATTTGTTAGTAAACGTCTGAATAAAAATTGATGAAACCAGAAATCAGTCTGTAGAAGTCCACATTTTTAATAAGAAATATCCATCCATTATCTTAACTTGGGCATAATAGCAAAGGGAAAAAGTATTTTGTAGATGACAGTTTAATGTGAGGAGGAAGACAACACTTGGGCAAGTAATTTGAAATAAATCATTTTAAGCAAATGCATATTCATTCAAAATAAGTAATTATTTTGTTTGTGTTTGTACAACAGTTATGATGGATCAGGTTCCTTCAAAATGATACACTCTGTCATGGTAGATATATTCAGCACTGACACCAACATTTTGGAAGACAGTACAGTAAAGCCAAAAAATAAGGGAGCCCCCTAGAAATTTCTACAAAATTGATAAATGAAAATAATTTTCTTCCATTATCCTTACTCTGCCTGTACCATATGACTAGACATGAGTAGATAACTTCGCATACTATCTGAAATGTGTTCTTTCTCAGAAAAAATTCAATGTCATTTCAGGAGTAATATACCCAATTAATAGACTTGAATAGCTGCACAACTTGATACAATGAGGGAAAATATTGACCATCTTAAAGTTCAAGGAGATATCAAAAACATTGATCATTTACCATCTATATGAAAAGCCCTATACCAGTTGTGGGAAACACAAAGGCAAGAGTGAAACCAACCTAGAAGCTTACAATCTTGTGGGGAAAAATATGTATACATAAAAGAAAATATAAAACATCTGTCAACTTACATGTGGTTATTGGCTTGTCTGGTTTCCAAGGAGTATTAGAAGAAATAGAGTGGAGCATAGTAGAAGGAGGCTCAAATTGAATGAGGTGAGAGAAGAAAGAGAAAACCTAGATTTAAAAAAATATATTTGGATGATATCTCATTTAATTACGTATCATTTACGTGGAATTCTAAAGTGCTTCCTTTAAACATGTGTAGGTTTTAAGATTTTGTTGGATAGTTTTTTTTGGGGGTAGAGAAGAAAGGGATTCAAAGAGGAAAAAGGCAAGGTTTAATGAAATCTCCATTCCCTTTGAGTAGATGAATTTATGTATTATTTTAATGTTACTGTAAAAACATAGACTAAAGTGTACTATTTCTAATTTAACAAAGGGTGACCCTGTTTTTATCAGTTTATAGTACTGTGCTTTTTTGTCTTCCTTGAATACTTTCCTTTTGTCGTTTCAGGTATGTAATCACCTCCTTTTGTAAGATAATCATAGGTAATTAACTTTGTAACTGTTTTTGTCCTAGTCGTTCTTTAATCGGTTGTCTGTAAATCATATATATCTATCTCAATGGTTTTTCAGGTAGGAAAGATAAGAATTATACCAAGGTACAGCTGCTGATTATGATTGCTAATTGTTATAAAATGCATAGTATTTTGGTACAGTATATACTGATGCTAAAGATATGGTAATAAGTATTAAGCCCATCCTTCATTTGCACAGTCGGGTTGAATTTTAAATTCTTAAAAAGGTATCACATTTCTACTTTCTGACATTATGTGGGTTCTCAGTGATGATTCACATTCTCTAAATGTGCCCTTGTCAGGGTGGCGATAGTAAGACAGGATAGGGGAAAGAGCATTGAATTTGGCATTAGAGAATTCTAATTAGAATTCTTGCTTTTCCATTTACTGCCTAGGTGACCTTGGGCAAAATATTTAACTTCTCTGGATTTTAGTTGCTTCATGTTTGAAAAGAGGAGGTTGGATTATAAAGACAAACAACTTTGAAAGACTTCAGCACTGATCAATGAATGCAATGACCAACCATAATTCCAGAGGACAGATGATGAATCATTCTACTTACCTCCTGACAGAAAGGTGATGGACTCATGGTACAGAATGAGATATATAGTTTGACCATAGCCAATGTGGGAATTTGTTTTCCCTTACTATGCATATTTGTTGTAAGAATTTTTTTTTTTTTCCAGTGGTGGAGGGTGGGAGAAAAGGTAGGAAGAAGAGAGAATACATTTTTGTGAATAAAAAATTAATTTAAAAAAGATTAAACTAGTGCACCTCAAAGGTAGCTTCTAGATTTAAATCTATGATCTTAGAAAGTTATATTATCCTAAAAAGTCATTCTAAGACTCATTCAAACCACAGAACTTACTTAGTACAATGAAAAACTTAATTAAAATATTTCTCTTGTTGTTTTGCCTCTATTTTGTAATTGATAATTTAAATCACTTTTTAAAGATTTTTTTCTTTATTATTTTTCAAATATAAGTATTTTTTTGTTAATCTGTTCTAACCTCCTACAATTGAGCACATTTTTAAAAAGTGAAAAACAAACCCCTCAATATATATCTTCGTAGTTTAACAAAACAGTCTATCATTATGTCTGAAATGTATATCTCTCTTCATTTTCATCACCTCTTTGTTAGTGTTTACCATTATGTTGATGAGTTCAGAAGTCTTTCAAATTATTTTTCTCCATATTTTTGTTACCATTATATACATTGTTCTCCTACTTCTGATCACTTCATTCTTCAACTATTCATAAAGATCTTCCTAGTTTCTTCTGAAATTGTCCTTTTCAATTTTTCTAATGGTATAATAATATCCTGCTATATGCTTCCCCATAACTTATTTAGCCATTCCCTAATAAGAAGACACTTTCTTAGCTTCCAGTTTCTTGCTCTTGGGACAAGGGTTGCTTTGAATATGTTGGTACATTTTGGTCCTTTTCCTTTCTGGTTTTTTGTTTGTTTGTTTTGTTTTAATAATGTAGATCTAATAGTGTTATAGTGAGATAAAAGTCTAAATGCACAGCTTAATAACTTTTTCAGAGTAGTTCCAAATTGTTCTCCAGAATGGCTAGAACAACTCCACCCATGGTGCATTAACATATCTGTTTTCCCACAGCTCTTCCACCATTTGCCATTTTCCTATTTTGTCATCATCTCTAATCTATTATCTAGCTGTGGTACCTTAGGAAAGTCACATCCCCACTTGGTTATCATTTGCCTTAACTGTGAAATTAAGAGAATTATATTAGACAATCTGAAAGACCCCTTCTATGACACTTTATAAAAACATCTTCTGAATAGTTTTCTATTTGCATCCAGATCCATAGCTTTGGTAGAAACAGAAAGAGGGAGTTTGATAAAATTCCCAGGAAAGTTCCTATGGACATATACTGTCATATTTCTCTTCTTGCTCAACATTCTTACTACCCCCGTCTTCTGAAATGTCACTGGGTTATAGCATCCCTCACTTGCTGTGCACTGTTAAACATTTCACCCTAGATATGGCTGTGTTTCAGTGGAGGATGAAATGATCTCTGGTATTGAAAGGCATGCTGGGATCCTTGGGATGAAAGCAACTAAAATAAGTGTTTATTTATCCCACTAACACTTCACAGTAGCAACCTTTTAGCAGTGTCTTGTCATCATGTTTGTTTAGAGAAAACCTCTCTAAGATTTTCAATGAGAACTTTCACTAAAAGCTTTCCTTGTTCCCAAAGAGATCATAGGAGCAACACTGCCTGTTTTGATTGCCTGAAGAAGTAGCATTTCTGGCTAGTGTTGTGTCAGATACTCAATCCAATTCCACAAACATTATACAGTGTGCCAGGAACTGTGCTAAGCACTAAAGCTGTAAAGACAAAAGCTAAACAGTTCGTTCTCTCAGGGAGCATATCTTAACAACAATAATAAAAATTGACATTTATGCAGTACTTTAAAATTTGCAAAGCACTTTACATTCCTTACAACAACACAGTAGGATAATACCCAGAGATACTATTATCTTTATTTTACAGAAAGGGCTCAGATAAGTTAAGTGATATATCTGTGGTGTCATAGCTAAGAAGTGTCTGGCCACAAAGTCAAGACCTGGGTTGAAGTCTCATATCGCCTGGCTCTGGGAACCTTTGGGAAATATTGAATTTATCAATACTTTATAAGATTTTAAATTGCAGATAACATGCTTATCTGCATTAGTAATCATAATAATTAGTATTTATGTAGCACTTTTAAGGTTTGCAAAGTATTTTATAAATATTGTCTCATTTTTGTCTCAAAATAATCCTGGAAAGCAGGTGTTATTATCATCCTTATTTTACGATAAGACAACTAAGGCAGATAGAGATTAAATGATTTCTAGTGACTAAGTCACTAGCCCAGCTAGTATCTAAGGCTGGATGTGAACTTAGATCTCCCTGCTTGTAGATCTAGCACTCTATCCACTATGCCACAGTTAATAGAGGTAAATTCTTCATTTGAGAATGCAGTGAAATTAAAGATTGAAACATCTTATCTTTATCCCTATCCTTATCCCTACCCCTTCATCCCTCCACATCCAGTACCCTAGCCACTATACCATACTGCCCTAAGTCTACTAGGAGTATCTTTACCTATATTTATGTCTATGACAATACCTGTTCCTATACCTACACTTATATCTATGTTTATGATACCTGTGTCTCTCTCTATGTCTATAGATAAATAGCTAAATCTACACTTATGTCTATAACTATATCTATGTCTATGTTTATGTCTATGACAATATCTATACAATATCTATTTCTATATTTATGTCAATATCTATATCTATACCTATAGCTATATCTATGTCTCTATCTATACCTGTGTCTATGTCCATAGCTAGATCTATACCTATGTCTAAACTTATATCCATACCTATATCTATGGTACATTTACAATGATATCTGTATCTATGTCTGCATTATTGTTATCATTGTTCAGTTGTTTTTCAATCTTCATGTATTGATTCTTTGAGACTCCATTTGTGTTTTCTTGGCAAAGATACTGGAATAGTTTGCTATTCTCTTCTCCAGCCCATTTTACAGATGAAGAAACTGAGGCAAATAAGTGACTTGCTCAAGGTCACATAGCTATTAAATATCTAAGATTGGCTTTGAACTCACAAAGATGATACTCCAGACTCCAAGCCCAGTACTCTATCCACTGTATCATCTATGGTATATATATATATATATATATATATATATATATATATATATATATATATGGAAGCCATATGAGTGTCATGACATATTATGTCATCTGCAAACCATCCTGGCCAGTCAGGGTGCTGAGGGGTCAGAGCAAACAATGCAGGGGAAAAAAAATCTGGTCATATTGGTTATCCCTAAAATAAAATTGCTGCATACTTTCTGGATGTATTCACATTTAATGTTTCCTTCATAAAGCAACTGGAAGACTGGAGGAAATAGAATACGAGCTTGCTTTTCAAATGTTTTGATACTTATGTATTTTAAATGAGGTTTTAAATATTCTTACAGAAGCTGGCAGTTTCAATGTAGAGAAGCACATTTTCCCTCTGTTTTATCCTTAACCATTCAGTAGTTCTAGAGTACAGACTTTATAGATGTTATTGCTAAGGCAGAATTAAAGAACTAAGGGCTTAATTTTTTTTTCTATTTACTGGCAAAATTTGACTTAAAATAAACTGTGAGCAGAATGAAAGTACTGGGCATTGATCAAACAGGGCTAGAGCTGGCAGTTTCAACAAAAGCACTGACCTTTTAATTTTCTGAGCTGTGAAGAGTTTTAGCTGTGACTATAAGTCATGTATCTAAACACACAATGCTCTTTAGTGCAGACCTGGAGAATCTGAAAGGTCCTAGGACTGCCAATATTTTTCTCTTCATTTTTACTCCTTTCAAACTGAAATCACTTGAAGTTGATATATTCATGCATCTCTTAGTTGTACATGTACCTGTCCAAAGTGGAATGATGACAAGTACACATTGGTGACTATACAGGTTCTGGAGGGGAGATAGTGTTGGAGTCAGAGGGATCCAGACACAAGTCCTGCCTCTGACATTTACTTACTTTGGACAAATTATTTACCTCTCAAAACCTCAGTTTCCCTGTTTGTAAAAATCAGAGAATTGGACTAAATGGCATCTGAAGTCACAGCTTTGAACTTGCTCATGTAGGATCATAGAGTAAAAGCTGCAAGGAATATCAGAGGATCACTTCTCTCATTTTAAAGAAGAGATTGGAAGGAAACTGAGAGCTGGGAAGACGTGTTATACAGACAGTGGGCATCGTCAGTGGGAGGATTCAAATCTATGTCCTTTGAGTCCAGAGCCAGTGTTCTTTTTATAATCTTACCTCTTCTTCCACAATATCAGATCAGAGAGGCTCAGAATGTTTGTTGGATGAGTCCTTTAAAGAAAATAAGCTTAAGTATTGGTTAGAATTAAAACAGAAGCCATGTTTACCTTAATACTAATGTTGAATAATGTCATTAAAAAATTCTTCCAGAAATTCAAATTTGCTTGGCTTGAAAAAGCCACATTTATCAAAAGATTAATTGATGATGTGGTCTAATCACCTTTCAGAGCATTAAACAAACCCAAACAGAAAGACATTTTAAGCCTTGAAGAGTGCTCCTTGTGCTCACAGAATTATAAATGGCCTAATTTTCCCCTATATCTCCATAATTAACAGAATAATTATTGATCAGCACAAAGCACATGGTCTCAGGAGACACGATTTGTGTGAGCGCTTAGTTTTTTGAATGCTTAAATCACTGTAGTCAGTATTAAAAAAAATGAATTGGTAGTAAATGTGCTATAATTAATCCACCTATTCTATTTGTACATGAACATCTTTCCATGCTAAATGCCTCATTCATTTCAGGGAAGATTCACATGTTGTACAATGGTAGGATAAAATGGCTTTTCTTTTTTCTCTTTACAATTTTCTTATTTTTCGTTTCTCAGAACTCCAACAGCATGTACACATTTTCAGTATTTCTTAATCTCCACCCCAAAAATGCAGGTGCAAAGAGCTCTGTAATTAAAGAATGCATGCAATTTTCTGAATCCCTTTGTCCATGTCTCAACCTCTATCTCATACAGCTTCTAAGGGTACACTGGGATCACCTGCATCAATCAGCATAAAATCTTAACATGTTTATTTTTAATAAAAAAAAACAGGTCTAGCAAGCATTTATGAATGTGTAATTATACATTTCCAGTCATAGTAGGGAAATCCTATTGTCTCACTAAAAATCCTACCAAGAATGAATATTTCAACATGCACAAATAATGGATAAAACTGAACAAAACAAAGCACATGAAACTCCCTTTACTACCTTATACCTAAGTTTTGATTTTACTTTTCACTTTTTTTTGTCTTCCTAAATACAAAAGCAACACTATGCAACCATTATGAAAGGGAGTAACAGGTAGCTGAGTCTTCCTCAGAAATTCAATTCATCTAGAGAATATTTATCTAAGATTAAGAACACGTGGTAGCTAATCCCGGTTCCAACTCTACCATTAGTTCTGACCTCAAACTGATAGAAAAGTAACTTGATTAAAAGTAACTCATACTAAATTGCAAATGACAGATTTTTCCCTATGAAGTTGGACAAATCACTTAATTCTTCTGATCCTGTTTCTTTGTCTGTGAAATGAAATAACGGTCCCTGTCCAGCTTTCCTCATAGGGATCACAAGATCAGAGAGATAGGGACCCCAGAGAATATCCAGTTCATTCCCCTTCTTTACAAATGAGGAAACTAAAGTCAAGAAAAATTAAGGCACTTGTTCAAGGTCACATAGTTGTTATGTTATTATGATCAAATAAAATAATTTGATAATTGAAAATTAAGAATTGATAATTATTTTTAAATACTTAAAAGTTATAAAGCAATTTATAAATGTGACATTCAAAAGGAATTTGGTAAGTTAGAGTGGCTCAGGGGAAGGCTATTGACTGCTACTTAGAGTAGGTAAGGGGGGCAAATATTAGAGATTTATTAAAAGTAGGTATTCTTTCTAAAAATATATAATTTATTCTAAAATTAAAAATGAGGGGGAAAGATGATTGTACATAAAATTATAAATATACTATGTACAAATTGATATTCCTTTTAAATATATAATAGTTATCATGTAAATTTATTTTATTTTCCTTTTTTTCTTCTCTCCCCCCCTAGAGATGGCACAAGTGTGTGTGTATGTGTGTGTGTGTGTTTATGTGAAAAACCATACTAGACATACTTCTTTTTTATCCATTCTCTGGATATAGTGTCTTCCTTTTTATATCCACTATAGTTAACTTAGATATTTATAATAGTCAAAATGACTTGGTCTCTCAAAGTTGTTCTTATAACAATATTGTTGTTACTGTATATAATATTCTCTTAGCTAGGCTCATTTTGCTCTTTATTATTTTGTGCAAGTCTATTCATGTTTTCCTAAAATCATCACATCATTTCTTATAGCACAGTAGTATAAGATCACTATCACATACCACAATTTGTTTAGCCATTGCCCAATTGCTAAGCAGTTTCTTAATTTGTTGCATATCCAAGGTGCCTCTCTGAGCTCTAGTGAAATCTGTAGCTCCCTTTTCAGAATAATATTTTTAATACATCAAAAAATACATAGGATTACAAAAGAAAAAAATCATATTGAAATAAATATATAACTTTTCCTGATTAGGAAGTTTTACTTTGTAATAAAAACAACCTGAAAGATACAAGGCTGTCATTCATAAGCAAGAATATATTATTTTGTTGAAAGGAAATGAACATACAATTTTCAGATGAAGAAATTAAAACCATTTCTAGTAATCTGAAAAGGTGCTCTAAATTACTATTGATCAAAGAAATGCAAATTAAGACAACTCTGAGATACTACTATACACTTGTCAGATTGGCTAGAATGACAGGGGAAGATAATGCAGAATGTTGGAGAGGATGTGGGAAAACTGGGACACTGATACATTGTTGGTGGAGTTGTGAATGAATCCAGCCATTCTGAAGCACAGTTTGGAACTATGTTCAAAAAGTTATCAAACTGTTTAACCCAGCAGTGTTACTACTGGGCTTATATCCCAAAGTGATCTTAAAGGAAGGAAAGGAACCCACATGTGCAAAAATGTTTGTGGCAGCCCTTTTTGTAGTGGCAAGGAACTGGAAATTGAGTGGATACCCATTAGTTGGAGACTGGCTGAATAAGTTATGGTATATTAATGTTATTGAATATTATTGTTCTATAAGAAACAATCAGCAGAATGATTTCAGAGAGGCCTGGAGAGACTTACATGAACTAATGCTAAGTGAAGTGAGTAGAACTAAAAGAACATTGTACATGGCAACAAGAAGATTATACAATGGCCAACTCTGATGGACGTGGCTCTTTCCAACAATGAGATGACTGAAGCCAGTTTCAATGATTATGTGATGAAGAAAGCAATCTACACCCAGAAGGAGGACTGTGGAAACTGAGTATGGATTACAACATAATATTTATACTTTTTCTGTTGTTGTTTGCTTGCATTTTGTTTTCTTTCTCAGTTTTTTTTCCTTCTTGACCCTATTTTTCTTGTACAGCAAGATAATTGTATAAATATTTATACAAATATTGGATTTAACATATATTTTAACATATTTAACATGTATGGAATTATCTGCCATCTAAAGGAAGGGATGGGGGGAAGGAGTGGAAAAATTGGAACACAAGAATTTGCAAGGGTCAATATTGAAATGCATATGTTTTGTAAATAAAAAGCTTTAATAAAAAGGAATATATTATTTTAATTATTTTGACTTTCTATTGGCTGAAATCCAAAAATAAGAATTTAGAAATTTTGATTATGTTAGGGTTAGGGAGAAAAAAAAGTAGTAGGATAGTTTGGAATATGAAGCATTTTGAGAAAATATAAAACCTCTAGAAGAGATGAGAGCTTTAGATAGGGAGGAGGAAAGGATATAAGAGGTAGGAAAGATTAAAGAAATGAATTTAAAAGACAAAAACCAAAACAATGCTTATAATTTTGTCTCTGGTACTAGTAATAAATTTTACAGATAAAGAAGCAGGGCAGTGACTAGGTAGCTTAGAGGATAGAGTGATGGGCCTGGAACCACAAAAACCTGAGTTTGAATTCAGCCTTAGACACTTACTAGCTAAGTGAACTTGGCCAAACCGTTTAACCACAGTTTTCTTTGTTCCACTGGAGAATAGCAAACCACTGCAATATCTTTCCCAAGAAACTACTAGTAATATATTGTATCACTGAAAATTATTACCTATGTTACTTTATATATACATGACTTAAATTGTTTATATTAAAAGAGTCAGTATAGTAAAATGAATAAATTGTTTGAATTGGAATCATAAAGACCTGGGTCCAATCCCACTTCTGAAACCTGCTACCTCTGTGACCATGAACTGAATTCTGATTTTCAGTTTCCTAATGAGTAAAATAAGATTGGATTAAATAACTTCTGACATCCCTCCCCACTCTAAACAGAGGATATGAACTAAATCTTCTTATCCCTTTTTATAGTTTTTATCATTAGTTTCAACTGAATTCAATCCAGCTATTCATTAAACACCTACTATGTGCTAAGCACAGGTCTAGTTCTTTAGAAATATTGGCTAAGAAACTGAGTGGATGCCGATCAGTTGGACAACGGTTGAATAATTTATAGTATATGAATGTTATGGGATATTATTGTTCTGTAAGTAATAACTAGCAGGATGATTTCAGAAAAACCTAGAGAGACTTACATGAACTGATACTGAGTGAAGTGAGTAGAAATAGGAAATCATTGTACACAGCAACAGAAAGATTATACAATGATCACCTCTGACAGACATGGTTCTTTTCAACAATGAGATGATTCAGGCCAGTTCCAATGGTCTTATGATGAAGAGAGCCATTTGCTCCCAGAGAGAGGATTGTGGGGACTAAGTGTGGATCACAACATAACATTTTCACTCTTTCTGTTGCTGTTTGCTTGCATTTTGTTTTCTTTCTTATTTTTTTCTTTTTTGATCAGATTTTTCTTGTGCAGCATGATAATTGTGGAAATATGTTTAGAAGAATTGTATATGTTTAACATATATTGGATTTTTGCTGTCTAGGGGAAGGATGGAGGGAAGGGAGAATACAAGGTTTTGCAAGCATGAATGGTGAAAATTATCTATTTATATGTTTTGAAAATAAAAAGCTTTAATAACTTAAAAAAGAAATATTGGCCCTACTATTAGTTGCCACCAAAAGCTCCTAATATTAATGTTGCATATTTACCAAGTACCATATATCAAAGACTTAATATAAAATTTCTCTTTATTAATCTAAAGTTGGTAGATTTAGAATTAGAAGGAACCTCAGAGGTCATCTAAACCAGTCCTCTGGTTTTACAGAGATGGAAACTGATGCCTAAAGAAAGAACTACCTTGCCCAAAGTCATCCTTACAGTGAGTAGCAGGAGGATTTTAATGCAGTTCCTCTAATGCCAAAGATAGTGTTCTTTCCTATTGGAAACCACACAGTCTCCTTCTCTGCTACTTTTCTGCCTAATTTGTCCGGTTTATAATTTCAGTCTTATATCTCCAACTCCCTTTCAAATGTCACAAACTAAATATCCAGTACACATTTTAAACTCCAAAAGAGAACTCATTATCTTTTTTATCAGAAAGCATCACACACACACACACACACACACACACACACACACACACACATCCTCATCCCCATCCTGCCTTCCCTATTATTGTAGAGGGCAATAACATCCTCCCAGTCTCTTTGGCTCAACCCAAAAGTCATCTAGGACTTCTCACTATTTTCCATCTTCCACATCCAGTCTGTGGCCAAAGCCTGTCAATCTCACCTTTACACTATCTCTTAAATTCACTCCCTTCTCTCTTCTAATTCTGCTTATCATCTGGTACATGTCTCTCCCCCACTCTCATCCTCAAATCTAGACTGTTGCAATACTCTGCTTGTGGGTCTGCTTGCCACAAGTCTCTCTTACTCCAATCTATTCTCTATTCAGCCACTAAAGTGATTTTCCTAAAACAAAGATCTTATCATATCACTTCTTTTTTTCAGGAAATTCTAGTGATTTCCTATTATTCAAAGCCCTGCATGACTTAACTCATTTCTTCTACCTTTTCAGCCATATTACACTTTTATCCTCTTCAAGTACTCTTCAAACCAGTGACAATGGTATCCTGGCTGTTTCACAAATAAGACATTCAATGTCTCAGGTTTTTTTCCTATTCATCCTGTATATAGCTTGCTTTGTATATAATTATTTGTTGTCTCCCCTATTTGACTATAAGCTCTTTGAGATCAGGAACTGTCTCTTCCCTCCTTTTTTTTTTATCTTTAGCACTTTAGCATAGGCCTGGGACACAGTAGGGAATTATAAATGTCTATTGACTGGACAACTCTTCTTCCTCTATTTACCTCCACCCACTACTACAGATTCTTCATCATACCACTAAGTCTGAACTCAAGTTCTTGATTCAGATCAAGGTATAAATATTTATGTTCTAATTGTTCTTTCCCTCCCTACTAGAGGGTAAACTCTCTAAGGCAAGACATTTTTTTTTCCTCTTTGTAGCTACCAGGGGTCTCATACAGATTAACTGATAATATGACCTAATCCCTTTTTTATTTTAGCATTAAACAAATTTAACTAGAAGGACATTTTAAATCTTGAAGAGTGTTTCTTGTGCTCATAGAATTATAAACATGCCATACTCAAAGTAGGTATTTACTGCCTAGGTCCTTGAACATGGACCTTTTTCTTTTTCTTTTTAAAATTTTTGATAACAGAATTTCAATGGAATGGTTTCATTTGCAAACCTACATATTTTATTTTATGTATTTAAAAATATTATTCTGAAAAAAACTGTTTAATAAATTGCCATGACATACAAAAAGTTTAGAAACCTCTGATTTAAAGGCTTGTTTTCTGTTAAAATTGAAAGATTAGAGAGAGCAATTCTTCTAAGGTTTTGGGTTTTTTTTTTCCATTTTAACAATGATCAAAGCCTTAAAAGATAATGTTCTTCCTATAGTCTTTCCAGTATCCTTCATCTTCTGGGAGAAAATGTTCCTTGGGTATTGGGCTTTCCCCATAACATGTCATAACACCATAGAATAGGGAAGGCTGCCTGAGTTAATCAAATTCCTAGAATGTCCCAATAGAAACAGAAAAGCTAGGAAAACCAGGAAACAAAATTCAAATGATGGTTGAGCCATTGACATGATTCACTTAGGTACTGGAAACACATGATACTTAATACATTAAACCTTCAAATGACAAGAGATAGGGTTGGTGATGTTATTTGTTACAAAAATAATTCCAGGGAGTTTGCAAATTCCAGTACATTATGCTTAAAAATAAAGCCTACTTTTGCTAATTGGTGATCTACAAAAATGATAATGGCAGGTTTAAAAAAAAAAATAGGCATTGTTCCTTAAGCAGACTGATTTTCCATGAAATCTGAAAAACAATCTTTATATTCTTTTCTTCCTAAGTAATACCTCTTATATGTGTGATCAGCTTGTATCCTCAGGATTCAGCCCCAGTCCCTTGCATAGAAGAGGTACCTAATAAATAAATGTTTAGTGAATTGAATTAAACTACAAAAAGCAAAGAAGTCAGATTCAAATTAACCTGCCAGCAGTTTCTTTTGCATCCTCAGTAGCATCACAGAACTAAGATGAGAGGAACCTCAGATATGATTTTATAAATGAGGATATTTAGACATAGGGATGCTAGCAGTTTTGAACACAGATCCACCGACTGCAGAGCCATCTTTTTTCCATTATGCCATGCTGCCTCCTAGTCCCCAAATCATTTATAAGACTCAAAATGTAAGTCTTTTCTTAAATAATCTGTTTATTTTTTATTTTTAGAAAGGCATTGAGTGTGGTGAAAGAATGCATCATAAATTTTAAACAAACAAGCAAAAAAAAAAAGCTAGTTGGGTGCCAATTGATTGGTCATTTTGACAATGAAATGGATGCACAAATGTTTTCAAGAGGATTCGATAAGTTTTTTTAATTTTCATATTGAGAGGAGGAGGGGAAAAACTTGCTTTCCAAGCAAGGATGGCTTGAAAAATGATCAGCTGTGACTAGAGAGGAAAGAATGCCAAGTTTCCAGCGTGTGCCCGCACATTCCTTTTGCTCATAATTAATAGCCCCTGTGCTTGCTAAGTTTTTGGAAAGCAGCTCACAGCCTACCTAGGTAATGCCTTCTGACAACGTTTTGAAGATCAGTTATGTCATATGGCTGCCTTTTAGAAAAAAAAAAAAAACACCGTAATGCATAGCTCTGCCATATGGCATCTCTGAAGAGTCAGCCGGATTGGACAGACATTCATTGGATAAAGTCCCACAGCACTTGGAAAAGAATGTAGTCCTGTTGCCAAAATGTGGCCTTTGTTAATCTCCTAACTATTATTGTGCAGAAACCAATTCATCTGTATTAATTATAAACAAATTTTAATTACTTCAGTAAAAGCTCATTATACAGATATCTGATGCCAAACAAGCTGTATTAACTCTTTGTGAGGTCCTAAATCCAAGGATACAGAATACAAGGCTGAAACACCTGCCCAAGTGCAAAGAGAGAGACCCCTGACATTGAGATTTCACATTTGGGGGAGAAATCCAGGTGCCTTCACCTTTCATAGACCCTATCAATAAAGGATCCCATGCATTTGAGTGTTAAGAGAGAGGTAAAGCTCAAGCCCAAGGGATTTTAACTTTGTTTGCTATTTCCTTTTGGTTTAAAAAGATTTCAAAGTAAAATATGATACATTTAAGGAGAGCACTGATTTTCAGGGATACAAACAACCTGTTTAGAGTAAAGCATTCATCACCCAGTCATTCTTAATACCTCCCTGCACCATTTGAAACAGTGTTTGAAGCCCAGTGCATTGAAATAAAAGTATCCATTTGGGGAGAAATGAATCACTAGTGCATCTTGCGATAGTAACTGATCCAAGCAAGCTAATGTGTCTTTCCCACACAGTAACTATCTGGTTTGCAGATGACACATGGCACTTACGTTGCATATAGCCCTGAGCCCTGGAGATCATCCAGCTAGTGGGCTCATCTGTGCAGAGCAATGTTGGAACCATATTAGAACTTAGTTTTGTTCATGTGTGGTTTAAGTTTATTAGGCCAACCATCAAAAGTTTCTTTTCCTCCTGGAAGCCATTTCTTTTGGTGTTCATATTACCCTTTGGACCTGAATAGTTAAACAATTTTAACCAAATTGAACCACATCCTGCCTTCTTCCTGTACTCAACTTTGAAGTTCCTTATGCAATTAACAAAAAAATCCACATTTATTTTTTTCTTTAGCGGTCATTTATTTTCAGAAATCACAGCAAAGTCAATTCTGGAAACCGTCTTCATTCATTTTTAAAATTTTGTTAACATATGTAAAGTATCTTAAAACAATAATTTCTTACAATAAAATCTTAGATTTGGAATGCCAAAGCAACCATTTTAGTTCATTTTACAGTGAAGATTATTTTTGGCAAAGAAAGTTAAAAATGTAGAAATTGAGGAATATCAAAATAAATACAATGATCTCAGTGAATGGGATTTTTCACATCTACTATTTGACCTCCTCAGGGAACTGGAGAGACATTATGTCTTAGCATCCTCTCTGAAAGTGAAAATTGTGAATAATTGTCTAATTACCATGATGTTTCTATCATAATAATAGATTAGAATTATAAACAATTTGGAATCAGAAAGGACTTGAGGGGCCATCTAATCCAACTTTCCTTATTTATGTATAAAGTGTGGTTCATCATTGAAGTTTGGAGGTTACACAAACAAAAGTTCAATCTGGGAAGCTTCCCAGTGAGAAACTCTTTGGATTGTGCTTCTGCCCAGATAATCACTATAAGACCATCTCAATTTGGATTATATTTTTCTGCCCTTCCCCTCAAAAAATGAAAAAGTCTCTCAGAAGTCATACTGGTTGGTTGGTTGATTGGTTGTTGCCATTTGTTCCCAAAGAGAACCAAAATGACATCATTATGTTAGAGTCAAATTATAGTCTGTGGCTGATCATACCAATGCAAGATTGGAAGGCTTTATCACAGGTCAGACACAAACAATCCATGTGAACATTTGGAATGGAACTATCTCTTAAGTTTGAGCATCTCGCATTTCTTTTGTGCTACTTCAATTCTGCTTTGCTCATAGAGCACAGCATCTTTTTTGATTCAGGCAAACCATGTAAGGTGCTCCTTTGCCAGTGTCTCATGCCATGCAATCAATTCTGCAATGGAGTTAAAATATTTGGCAGTTTAGCTCAAGAAAGGACCTCAGTATCCAGTATCTTATCTTACCCAGTGATCTTCAGAATCTTTCTAAGACAATTCAAATAGAAGTGATTCCATTTCCAGGCATGGTATTGGTATACTGTCCAGGTTTCACAGGTATATAACAATGAGGTCAGCACAACAGCTCTGTAGACTTTCAGAATGGTATCAATTGAATATCTCTCCTTTCCCACACTTTCCTTTGGAGCCTCCCGAAACCCTGAGCTACCTCAGACAATATGTGCATCAACCTAACCTTCTATGTATACCTTCCTGGAAAGTTTAATGCCAAGATAAGTAAACTTATCCACAGCATTCAATATTTCTCCAGTGCTATAACCAATGGCTCCATGTACAGATGACCTGGTGTTGGCTGATAGTCTGTGTTCTATTAGTATTAATTGTTAGACCAAAATTAGCACAAGCAGCAGAGAATCAATTTATTTTTTGTTGTATCTCACCTTCCAGAGGCTGTATTGAGTGTGCGATCATCTGCAAACAAACAAACAAACAAAAAAATCATGCACTAACTCTCCCTCCACTAAATTTAGTCTAGGAATATAGCCTTTTCAAGTTAAGTAATTTACTGTCAGTGTGGCAGTTGACCTTGATGTCACTTTCATCCTCCTTGAAGGCATCTAACAACATTACTAAAAACACACTAAAAAGCGTGACAGTCTTGCTTCATTCCATTGGTGACTGGGAAAGCCTGACAACATCATCTCAATACTGATCAATTTCTCTGGTCATTCAAATTTTGCCATAATTTTCCACAAACCCTCTCAATTGACAGTATCAAAGACAAATGTTGTATATAGACCTCCATTCTGCTCCTGGCATTTCTCCTGGAGTTGTTGGGCAACAAATACCATATCAACCTTTCCTTGGAGATTTCAAAAACCTTACTAGTTCTCAGGTATATATACTCAGTTCTCAGTCTTCATCTTCCAGGTGAAGGATCTGTCTATTAAGGAGAACTCTAACAAGAATCTTGCCAACCAGAAACTAGGCATTGATCCACACTTAACACCGTACACCAAGATAAAGTCAAAATGAGTTTATGACCCAGGCATAAATAATGAGATTATAATTAAATTAGAGGAACACAGGATAATTTACCTCTCAGACCTGTGGAAGAGGAAGGAATTTTTGACCAAAGAACTAGAGATCATTACTGATCACAAAATAGAAAATTTTGATTATACCAAACTGAAAAATTTTTTGTACAAACAAAACTAATGCAGACAAGATTAGAAGGGAAGCAATAAACTGGGAAAATATTTTTACAGTCAAAGGTTCTGATAAAGGCCTCATTTCCAAAATATATAGAGAATTAACTCTAATTTATAAAAAATCAAGCCATTCTCCAATTGAAAAATGGTCAAAGGATATGAACAGACAATTCTCAGATGAAGAAATTAAAACTATTTCTAGTCATATGAAAAGATGCTCCAAGTCATTATTAATCAAAGAAATGCAAATTAAGACAACTAGAAGATACCACTACGCACGTGTCAGATTGGCTAAGATGACAGGAAAAAATAATGATGATTGTTGGAGGGGAAAACTAGGACATTGATGCATTGTTGGTGGAGCTGCGAATGAATCCAAGCATTCTGGAGAGTAGTTTGGAACTATGCTCAAAAAGTTATCAAACTGTGCATACCCTTTGATCCAGCAATGTTACTACTGGGCTTATATCCCAAAGAGATTATAAAGAAGGAAAGGGACCTGTATGTGCACGAATGTTTGTGGCAGCCCTTTTGTAGTGGCTAAAACTGGAAACTGAATGGATGTCCATCAGTTGGAGAATGGCTGAATAAATTGTGGTATATGAAAATTATGGAATATTACTGTTCTGTAAGAAATGACCAACAGGATGATTTCAGAAAGGCCTGGAGAGACTTACACGAACTGATGCTGAGTGAAATGAGCAGGACCAGGAGATCATTATATACTTCAACAACAATACTAGATGATGACCAGTTCTGATGGATCAGGCCATCCTCAGCAACGAGATCAACCAAATCATTTCTAATGGAGCAGTAATGAACTGAACTAGCTATGCCCAGAAAAATAACTCTGGGAGATAACTAAAACCATTACATTAAATTCCCAATCCCTATATTTATGCACACATGCATTTTTGATTTCCTTCACAAGCTAATTGTACAATAATTCAGAGTCTGATTCTTTTTGTACAGCAAAATAATGTTTTGGTCATGTATACTTATTGTGTATCTAAGTTATATTTTAATATATTTAACATCTACTGGTCATCCTGCCATCTAGGGAGGGTGGGGGTAAGAGGTGAAAAATTGGAACAAGAGGTTTGGCAATTGTTAATGCTGTAAAGTTACCCATGTATATATCCTGTAAATAAAAGGCTATTAAATTAAAAAAAAAAAAAAAAAAAGAAAAGATGCTCCCAGTCATTATTAATCAGAGAAATGCAAATTAAGACAACTCTGAGATACCACTACACACCTGTCAGACTGGCTAGAATGATAGGGAAAGGTAATGCGGTATGTTAGAGGGGATGTGGGAAAACTGGGACACTGATACATTGTTGATGGAACTGTGAATACATCCAGTCATTCTGGAGAGCAATTTGGAACTATGCTCAAAAAGTTATCAAACTGTGCATACCCTTTGATCCAGCAGTGTTACTACTGGACTTATATCCCAAAGAGCTCTGAAAGAAGGGAAAGGGATCTGTATGTGCAAGAATGTTTGTGTCAGCTCTCTGTAAATAAAAGGCTATTAAAATAAATAAATAAATAAATAAGAATCTTGCCAACAATAACTAAGAGAAAGACCTCACTGGGATTATCATAGGACAATCTATCTCCTTTACCTTCATAGAAATGGACTATGGAAACATTCTTAAACTCCTGGGGCATAACTTTTTCTTGCCATATAACCTGGAAAATTTCAGTCAGCTTTTGTATGAGCAGTGGACTCCCTGCCTTGTAAATTTCATCTGGACTAGAATCAGCACCAGGTGCTTTACTCTATGAGAGGAGCTAAATGGCATTCAAAACTTCTTCAGTTGGAAGTTTGGTTAGAGAGGAATTAGTTGATATCAAGCTGGGGTATAGGGTGAATAGTTTCAGCATTGACTGATGGCAGTCTGTTGAGAACCCTATGGAAATATTCAGCCCATCTCTCCAGGATCATATTCTTATCATCAGTCAATGTAGCTCCATCAGCACTGAATAGTTGATATACACTATAGGTAAGTTGACATGCACTCATTGGTAATCCTACAAAAAAAAATCCACAAAGGACTGATCCTTAAACCTATAAATAATGAAGATATTTCCCTTTCTCTCCATGGTGGACATCTATCTTCCTTATGGACACCTATAATGCTATAGTACAACCATGGGGACCCCCAAAGGAGAAAGCACTCAGGATAGCTAGAAAATCAAACAACTCTTTCTTGGATGAATATCACCTTTCCCCAGGAATCCAAACAGTTGCTTCACACTAGAATTGAAGCCACTCCACACATTCTACTTCTAAGCAAATAAAGAACCAAGGAACATTAGAGCATTGACTTGGACCTCTACAACTCACATACTTGGAGAACCAGTGAATTGTCTTCAAGGGAGTTCATAGATCTTGAGCTAAAAAGGACATGAAATAATGATTTGGGTTTATTCACCATTATTGCTTTGCATGGGTTCTATTTCTCATTTCCAGCTCCCAAAATTCTAATTTTGAATAAGACCGTTGTTAGTTCTAAGTGCTGTCATTCCTGAGGTAGATGATTAAGACCTCTCTACAAGATAGCAAATCTATGTCTCTGTATAGCCTTTCTTTCAACCATATTCTTTCAAGTCATATGCTTGGCTACTGGCAAGTTAGCTCTAGAATCTAGGTCTATTATTTTTCTTTTCTAATGTTTCAGTATTATTATTTGGTTTTTCATGAATACTAACACATTTAACACTTTAAGATTTTCAAAGTATTTTCTTCACACTTGCCTTAAGAGGTTGTGCCTTTATCCTCTTTTTGTAGCTCAGGAAACTGAGACATAGAGAGGTTAAATGAGTTGCCCATGGTCACATGTCTAGCAAGGGTTAAAGCTAGGATTTAAACTCAAATCTTACCTTATCCAAGACACTAGCTCTATTTTTTCATCCTAAAAGATTTTTTTTTTTGGGGGGGGGGGTGGTCAATAGAGCTTAGTTTCATTTGAGTGATAAGGATAAGCCCAAATTACATACATGTGGAATATATATATATATGTGTGTGTGTGTGTGTGTGTGTGTGTATGCATATATGTGTATATGTATATATGTACATTTCATATCCCATAAATCTATGTCACTTCATGGAACAGTCTTCGCCCAGCTCCACTGGGAATTCAGTAGCTGAAGAAGAAGATTATCTTAATGAACAGATTTGCCTGAAACTTTCTCCTCTATTAGATCAGTCCTTTCTCATTTCCCTATATTTGTCTAAGTCTTTCACTGAAAAATTTTATATAGGAATAAGACATTATGTCATTATCACCATCATCATCATTAATTATGATATCTATTCTTTAATACTGGATATAAGCCCCTGGATGAAATAATTTTTTTTCTTTTTAATCTTCTGAATTAAACTTCCCCCTCAAAAAAGAACTTTCTTATGTATATAATTTTTATTTTTAATTGCTTTTTTAAAAAAAAGATATACAATAAATTCCACTCATTACTTTGAAAACTGTTCTACTTATCTCTACTTCCTTCTGAACTGCCTTATGTTCTCTGCCATAACTTTCTAAATGTTTCAGTGTTCTTTATTGTTAGTTCTTCAGTCATGTCTGATTCTTCCTAACCCCTTTGTGGTTGTTTTTGGCAAAGATATTAAAGTGTTTGGCTATTTTCTTATATGGTTCATTTTATAGATGAGAAAACAGGCAAATAGGATTAAGTAACTTGCCCAGGGTCACACAGCTAATAAAATGTCTGAGGCCATATTTGAACTCAAGAAGAGGCTCCAGGCTCAGCCCTCTATCCACTGAACCACCAACTGCCCCAAAATGTTTCAATAGTCATTTTTGGGGGAAAATAGGTAGGGGAGGGTTGCCTCACTTTGCTAATTTTCTTCTATCTTGTTTCATTTCCCTCGATTAAACAAAAAAAAAAAAAAGGAGTGAAAATTTTGTATAGCAAATAAACATAGCAAAACAAGTCCCCAAAATAATTATGTTCAAAAATTGTCAGTCTCTACCTTTAATCCATCATCTCTTTTGGGATATAGATAATATGGTTCATAATAGGTCCTCAGGAGATATAGTTGGTCATTTCATTGATCAGAGTTCTTCAGTCTTTCAAGATTGTTTTTATTTAAAATGTTGATGTTCTTGTGGAAAGTATTCTTAGAGTTCTGCTCACTTCACTTTTCATCAGGATTCTCTGAAATTATCTCTTCCTGGATAGAAAAAATATATGTAAAACATGAGCAAATAATTTTTGCAGCATCTCTGTTTCTTAACAGTGAAATTTGCCACCTTTTCATTGGAAGTGGTAGTTCTGCCCAGCACTCCTCTAAAAGTTTCCAGAATGGACAGGACCCAGGTGCTTAATGAATATTTATCTGCTCAAGTTGCCTAGTTTTCAATTAGCTTTCAACTAGTGAGGTAGATTATCAGGGATTTTGATTATCCAGAAAACCACAAAATATTAGAATGGGATGAAATTTTAAAGATCATCTAGCCCAACTTCTTCATTTTTAAAATCTAACCCCCCAACTAGACTTGTCAATATCAAAGTCAAGACTGGACCTGAGATCTGGATCAGAATCCATTGTGCTTTCCAGTACATCACTACCTTAGTTAATGTTTATTATCATTGGCACAGAACATTTAAAAAAAAAACTTCCCAGTAATTATAGAATCTGTGATATGGATTATTGTAAAATATCTTGTTTTTATATAGTATTCTTTTCCATAATTCAAAAAGTATTTTTGAAGATTCTCTGCTTAATTGAAGGAGTAATATGTTAGGGAAAAAATGAGTACATGAGTTTTTAGATTCTAGAATTGATTATTCCTTAGGTCAGGAGGTAGCAAATCACAGCACATGTGGTAAATATGACAGGTGGACTGATTTCCCTTGGCATGAAAGCTGATTATTATTTCTATTGCCTCCTACTGGCATCCCCATTGCAAGAGGCAGCGGGCAGTCACAATCACCCCTCAGAACTGGCATGGTCACTTGGCAGGCCACTTTTCAAAGACTTCCTACCCATAACATCAGCCATATGGCCTCTCACCAAAGGTAGGGAGCATGTTAAATAGACATCATCCATGAGTCATAAAATAGCCTATGCTATAATCTACAAATTTTAATACTGTAGCATTATAAACGTCAGGTGAATCTTTTAGAAGAGGAGTGCAGAGAGAAATAGTAGATACATTTTCAGATGGACAATAAGGAGAGGACATAGAACAGCAATTATGACAAAATGCTTACCAAAGTACACTTCTCTTTCATTAAAGGAACACTTTTCATCAAATTTAAACATACCCTATGTCCTACACTCTATTGTAGTCACCTTGAAAGAAAAATTAATATTTTTTACAATTTTCATAAAATTTGAATAATCATGAAAAAACACATTGATAGAAAATATCACTTATGCTTAGAGAATGAATCCAACCCCATTTCAAATGTTCTTTACTCATTTTTCTTTCTCCTTTTCTATCCCCCGCCTTGGGTCTGTCTCACATTGTGTCTTACAATTGGGCCTTGGAAAGTTGAGAGTTACAGCCAAAAGCAGCAAGAAAATACCATGGAGCTGGCAGTATTCATCGTGTAAGAAGCCAGAGCATCTGCTTGAAAGCAGGGCTATGAAACAAAACTGCAGGGGAAGAAAGGCTATTAGGCCACAAGCAGCCAAGGGGGGAAAGCCACAGGAACCCAAATTAAAATTCAGAAAAGACTTGGAACCCTCAGTAAAAGGATCAGTGGTAGGAGATGGTCCTGCCAGGGTTGACATATGGAACCACTTTAGGGGTGCTGGTATAGTCAACCCAATAAAATCACAGACTGGGCCTAGTGTGGGAAAAGCTAGAAATAACTAAAGTAGGGGTCCCAAAGTACATGGACCAAACCTGGGTTAAAAGAACAGACTGATCTACCACAAAGTTAGATCTTATGTATGGTAGGTGCTATGGAGGTCAAAGAGACATGAGTATACATATAGCTAAATACTTTTTATTTTAAGTCCAAAAACATAATCTTTTAGTTTAACCAAATCTAATTGCTATAAAGGACAACTAAGTGGTACAATACATAGAGTACAGGGCCTGAAATAAGAAATAACTGAACTCAAATCCAAGCCTCAGATACTCACTAGCTGTGTAAGGTTGAGCAAGTCATTTCATCCTTTTTGCCTCAGTTTCCTCATATGTAAAATGAGCTGGAGAAGAAAATGGCAAACCACTCCATTATCTATGCCAAGAAAATCCCAAATGGGGTAAAGAAGATTGGGATATGATTGAAAAAAAGACTGAAAAAGTACTGTAATAACACAGTTCACAAAGAAAATAAAACTAGCTTCTTTTATATATTATTTCCATAATTTTTCTCTTAGACCATAAGCAAATTTTGAATTATGTACTATGTCAATAAACTTTTATTAAGTATCTAGTATGTGGCACCCACTGTGCTAAGAACTAGAAATACAAAAATAGGCAAAAAGCAGTCCCTGCCTTCAAGGAACTCATAGTCCAATCAGAGAAAAACATGCAAACAATTATGGACCAAAAAAAATGAAGGATAATTTGGAGTTAATCAGCAGAAGGAAGGTAGTAGCATAAAGGGAAGACCAGGAAAGTCTTGTTATTTTAATTGGGATTTGAAAGAAGCCAATAGAGATGAAGAGAGAGAGAACAAAGAGAGTCAGTTAAAATGTCAAAGGCGGGGAATAAGGATGTCTTGTGAGAGAAACAGCAAAAAAAAAAAAAAAAAAAAAAAAAAAAAAAAAAAAAAAAACTGTCACTGAATTGTAGAATATGCAAGGATGAGTAAGTATAAGAAGATTGGAAAACTTAGGAAGTCCTTTGAAGGATTTTGTTCTTGATCCTGGAGGTGACAGGGAATCACACTGGAGTTTATTGCATTGGGGGGGGGGGGGTAAGAGAGAAGTGACAAGGTCGATTTTCACTTTCAGAAGATCATTTTGACAGCTGAATAGAGGATGCATTGTAGTGTAGAATGACAAACTAACAAGCTATTTCAATAATCTAGGTGTGGGGTAATGAGGGTCTGCACAAGTGTGGGGAAAGTGTCAGAAAAGAGATATTATGAAGGTAAAGTCAACAGAACTCGGATCCAACAGTTTGGATATGAGAGAGGGGAGAGAGAGTGAAGAGTTAAAGTTAACAGCTAGGTTATTAGCCTGGGTGACTGGGAAGATGGAAGTATCTTGAATAGTAATAGAAAAATTAGAAATAGGGGAGGGTTTGAAAAGGAAAATAATGAGTTGAATTTTGGACATACTGAATTTGAATTGTCTATGGGATATCTAATTTGAGATGTCTAATAGGTAGTTAGAAATTAAAGAGTGGAGATCAGGAAGGATGTTAAGGCCAGAATCCATCATGGATGAGTTCAGCACACTCAGTATACCTTACTTTGTGACAGGAGCTCCTAACCCCTTTTTTTTGTCATGGACCCTTTTGGGCAATTTGATAAAGCCTGATAGACTCCTCCCCATGAAACAAGATACATAAGATTATAAAGAAAACCAATTAAGTTGAAATTAAAATGCATACTTTTCCCTTTTCAAGTTCAGGGCCTATTTGGGTATTTGTGATCCTGACGCTAAGAATCACTACTCTAGAACTTTTAACTTTTCATGAGTGCCAGTACAACACTGAGTGTAGCAATTTTTCATTGTTTGATTTCTCTATATGAAAGCTGACCTCTATTTCTGATCATCAATTTCCCTGAATATGATTTACTCTTCTTTGTGTGTTCAATTGATCATTGGTAATATCCTATAGGTTACTAATGCCATGCATTACTTGATTGCCCTTTGGGTCAAGGGTAATTTTGATTCTTAAGGACTGGGGTGTTCTATCATTGACAGCAAGGTAGCATCATTGGAAGAGTTCTGGCATTTAAAAAGACTAGTTTTGTGCCAGGGAGAAACTTGGGATGATTAAAAATATTTCATAATCTAGCTTCCTATCTTCTTTGCAGTCGATTCTGAATCACAGATAGATGTACTGATAGACTGACTAAATGGTTTTTCCATCAAATTTCATTTTGTTTAAGTCTGAAGAATTTTATTTTATTGGTTTTATTTTGATTTTTGTGGAAGATTGTTTGAGAAAGAAAGAAAGGAAGGAAGGAAGGAAGGAAGGAAGGAGGGAAGGAAGAAAAAGAAAGAAAGAAAGAAAGAAAGAAAGAAAGAAAGAAAGAAAGAAAGAAAGAAAGAAAGAAAGAAAGAGAGAGAGAGAGAGAGAGAGAAAGAAAGAAAGAAAGAAAGAAAGGAAGGAAGGAAGGAAGAAAGAAAGAAAAAGAAAAGAAAACACAGTTTCTACATTCAAGTTGATTAAAACAATGTCAAATTGGGGGGAGGCAACATATTCAAGGAAGCTGAAGGAGAAGGGGAGATGAAAGATGATACCCAATGAGAGGGGCATGATGGAGAAGACTGGAGGAGTACAAGTAGGCAAAAATGAAGAAATGGTCTAAGCACCTTTATTAAATGGAAGTTCTGAAGCGAGTCCCCCCGCCCCAAGCAGAAGGAAGGAGAAACCCCAGGAGCAGAGAATACTAATGGAGTATAAGCTCCCACATAGAAATGATCCTGTAGTAGGAAGAGGTTCCTGGGTTGTGGCAGAGAAGTGCTAAGGAATGCAGAGTCTCTATAGCTACTTTCTTAAAAACTTGCCCAGGAATAAGTTAGGAAGAATCACACAAGCCCACATTTTTCAGAGAGGGTATTTAAGTCCAGTTTTCCTGACTCTGAAGCTAGATCTCTAACCACTCTAACACACTGCTTGACCATGCTTTCTTTACCCAATGGTTCTTCCTTTGTGGTTTAATAGATTCTTTCAAGTAATTATAGATCTAATTGAAATACTTTGACCACATAATGAAAAAGCCCCTAATATTGGGACAGATTGAAGACAAAAGGAGAAGGGGATAGCAGAAGATGAGATGGATACAAGATATGTGTGTGTGTGCATCATCGAAACAATGAACATGAGATGAGTTTGGACAGATTTCAGGAGCTCATGGAAGATAGAAGTACCAGGTATGCAGGTACACTATGGTTTACGAGGTCACAAAGAGCTGGACAATACTGAAAGACTAAACAACAACAGATCTAATTGAGAAGTTTCCTTGGTATTTGGGGACATAATGCCATCAGCACAATATCCTCCACAAACAAGAACATCTTAAGGACCTTCCCATTTACATAAAATCTCTCTTCCATTTATATTACTTTTTATAATTATGATGAAAATCTTTGGAAGGAAAGTATCTCTCTACTTTATGTCTCATTTGATATTAATCCACAAAAGATTTTCTTGCATGATCATGATACACACATAAGGACATACTCCACAAAAGTTCTACTCTGATACTTTTTCATGACTAAAAGTGACCTTGGCCTCTTGGGGGTTATGTAGCTGAAGCCCAAGCTCTCTTAGGTTCTACCAAGCTGGAGAAGTTTCACAGTCCAGCTCCAGAGAAAGATAGACTTTGGCTATTATCCGTGGGCCAGTTTTGCTAAATAAGAAGAGGCTCTTTCCTGGTAGAGTTGCCACTAGACTATGAATTATTTGTCTATAAAAGAAAGAAAAAATATAAAATTACCCACAATCTTGGAAGCCTCTATTTACTTCTGAAGCAAAGATGGCAGAATGCTAGAAAAGGAAGCTGAGGATACTAAGAAACACATGGTTTTTATACAGTCGATAATCTATAAAGTTCTATTCAGTAGAATTTAAGCAAATTTCTTGAGGTCCAAGATTTTTCATTTGTGTCTTTATATCTTCAATACCTAGAATAGTGTCTACACCTAGAACAACATCTGTACCTAGAACAGTACCTTGCACAACAGTACATGCTTATATACTTATTCAGTAGAATTTTGTAGATTAGAATTAATACTGTAAGTGTATTTATCAAATGCTCAAGAAATTGATATACAGTTAGATCAAATAAACCATACAAATACTGATATGATTACTTAATGAAATCAGAAAACATAAGGAAAGTATAGCTAAATAAAAGAATGGATCATAGACTCTTTTGGAAAGACCCAAAAAAAGAAAATGGTCTATTGTGTAACCAAAGGCAAAGGCAAAGAACAAGCAGCATCATTTAATGAACATCATTTGCTCATCTTGACTTTTATTGCCTTTTCTTGTTCATGATGAACATGAGTCCACTATATGGACTATGGTCCATGAGCTACTATATTAGTAATTAGAGGATATATGTCCATATCTGTTGCAGAGAGTAAAAAGAAAAGAACAATTATCTGAAAACCTTGACAAAATTTTTGAAACCAAGAGTGTGTATTAGGCGACTTCAATATGAAAGTGGGCACAGAGAAGTATGTTGAGAATATTTTGGAAATTTTGTTTTAGGGCTGAAAAAAATGACAGAAGCCAAAGTAGAAAAGAAGTTTAAAACAGAGGTGTCATACACACGCTAACTGGGGAATGTGGCCCCATAATACTTCCTATTGTAACTTAGTAACACTTTCTAGTAATCAAGAACTAGATTAAGTGGAAAATATTTAAGTAGACCACAGATAATATCAATATGTGTTTTTCATCAGATTGCTTACTTTCTTGGGGAGGGAAAAAGAAGACAGGGAGGGAGATAATTTTAGAACTCAAAATCATATTAAAAATGAATATTGAACAAGATTATATGATGATCAATTCTGATGGATGTGGCTCTTTTCAACAACGAGATGATTCAGACCAGTTCCAATGATCTTTTGATGAAGAGAGCCATCTATACCCAGAGAGAGGACTGTGGGATTTGAATAAAGATCACAACATAGTATTTTCACTCTTTTTGTTGTTGTTTACCTGCCTTTTATTTTCTTTCTCATTTTTTCCTTTTTAATTTAATTATTTTTATGTAGAAAGATAATTGTATAAATATGAATGAATATGTTGGATTTAACATATATTTTTACCATGTTTATTTAACACATATTGGATTATTTACTATCTAGAGGAAGGGATGTAGGGAAGGAGTGGAAAAATTTGGAACACAAGATTTTGCAAGGATTAATGTTGAAAATTTATCCATGCATAGTTCTTGAAAATTAAAAAACTTTAATAAATTTTTTTTAAAAAACGAATGCTGAAAACTATCTTTACATGTAATTGGAAAAAATCAAATACTATTAAGTGTGTGTGGGGGAATACATGTTTTTCTAAATCAATATGTAGCCTTGGGGATCCTTAAAATATATCAATTAGTGGTCATTTCTATGTGATTTTATTAAAACTAGTCTAGAGGATAAAGTCATTTTCAAAGAGATCCAATTAAGATATAATAATCTTGGAGTATTATAGATTAAATATAGCAATCATTCTGACAAGGTATGAACTGACTGTCTTTTGAGTGGTCCTAAATTTCCAAAGACCTAGAAGTTGTGTTTCTTCCCAACTCAAGATGAGAAATGATGATTGCAGGATCAGAACTAGAGGGTGGAGTTTTCCATTACAATGGCAGTTTTAAAAATTTCTCTGGAGAGAGGTAGAAAGAGTTGGAGAGAGTCAAGAGTAGCATCAGAAGCAGCAGCAGCCACAGCAGATGGAGGATGCTTTCCAGGAGACTGACTTTAAGCTTTTTATCGGTTATAGCCTTTTCATTCCCCTGGCTCAACACTTGGCTTATTGAGAGAATCCAGAAGGGAGTGACTAAATTATGTCTACTCAGAGGAACTGCTGGAACAATGGTGAATTTATTCCACTCTCAGTTTCTCCCTTCTGTTTTATTGCTGTGTGCAACAGGTGGCATGGTTCATTACTAAGTGTTTCTCTGTTCCTTAAATTTTGCATATTGATTTTTTTTTAATTTTTAACAGTTGTTTTCTAGATAAAGATAAGATTATTTTAAGTTTATCCTCATCCTGAGTTGGTGCGTTTGATAAGAAGAGTATAAGAAATGTTGAAGGGAGGGGGAATTTATGGATAATTGATTATCTCAAATACAGTGGTCTGGGAAATCTCCTTTCTGACCTAGTAATCAAAAGCATTATCTACAAGCATAATATTATGAATTTAGTTAATTATCTGTATTTTGAGTTTTTTAACTTTGCAGAGAAGAGAAGTCACAAGGAACCTTGACCCTTCTTTGAGAATAAAAGCTTCAAAAACTAATTACATTATTTTCAAGAAGATAGGTCACTCTGTACCAGGGCATTTGAGCTTTCTCCATTTGCTAAGGCAAAAGAGGGAAGAGGGAATAAAGGTGAAGACCTCCAAAGAAGACCATAACCTGAACCAACCCCAGTGGATACAGTCACAGAAAATCAATTCACCTGTTTCTCTAAAAAGAGAGAGGTTAAAGTACTCCTCATCCAAATTGTTTTTTATAGTAACATCTACTGGAAATCAGAAAGTAGAAAACAAAGAGACCAAAAATGTAAGAGAATAGTCAACGTTTCCATAGCAAAAAAAAAAAAAGTTTGTTTTTTTTTTTTTGTTTGTTTTTAACTATCATGAAAGTAGAACTACCATATTAGGGGTCCAGTATCTTAGTCCCCAATGTGTTTTGTAGGAAGCACAAGTGACATTTTAACAAATGAAGTCAACTGAGTGGTTGGATCAGATAAAAGCTTAATATAAAACAGTTTATAGAGGATAAGATGTGATTTTGAAAACATGAAAGGACCAAGAGTAATGCTACCACTAGACATATGCCAAAGTGATTAAAAAAGGGAGGGAAATAATTATATGAATATATATATATGGTCTATAGCAATATGTTGTGGTGGTGGTGGCAAAAATTGAAAAGCTAAAGGGCTAAATCATCAATTGGGGAATAACTGAATAAATTTTGCTACACATGAAATTTTATTATACCACAAGAAATAATGGCAGGGATGGTTTCAGAGAAATCTGGGAAAACTTGTATGATCTGATACAAAGAGCCAGGAGAACAATTTATATGTTAACAACAACAATGTAAAGACAAATTGCTCTGAAAGAAATGGGAACACTGATCAATGTCATGACCAATCTGTCTCCTTAGGACATATGATAAAGTATATTACCCATCTCCCAGCATAGAGGCGATTGACTCGGGGTACTAAACAAGATGTACATTTTTGGACATGATCAGTGTGGGAATGTAGTTGATCTGACAATTCATATATATTACAAGGATGTTTGTTTAATTTTTCAATTAGAGGAGAGGAAAGATAAAAGGAAAATCAAATAGATTCTTGTTTATTAAATAATAAAGAAATTAAAATTAAATGTTTTTCATTGACTATATTGAATATGAAAAATATGAAATCATCCATCTATATATATATATATATATATAATTTGAATTGAATAATTCATTGAAATAATAAATAAAAAATCAATGATAACCTGAGTGATTTGGTTTAAGGTAATGGTTCTTACGAAAGAAATATTTCTTTAAAAAATGAGCCACTGAAGCTGGGGCTGAAGGCCTTTACTGGCAATTCAGTGAAAGCCAGAATGGTTTAGGTTTAAAGGCTTAGTCAAGCAGCTCCATTTGAAATACAATGGACTTTTCTAAAGCCTGTTTTTTCAAGTTATATTTCAAGAAATTCATAAATGAAAACTGAACAGAGCAAAAGTGCTTGACACAGAGTAGGCACTTAATAAATGCTTATTCTTTCTTATATACGCACAAAAATACACTAATGGAGAGATGCAGAACAGTTCACTAGATCATAGAATTCAATCAACAAACATCCATTAAACATAGGCTATGTCTCAGGTATTGTATTAAGCCCTGAAGATTAAAAAAAAGAAGAAGAAGCAAAAGATAGTCCCTGTCCTCTAGGAGTTTATAATCTAATGGGAGAGATCACAAGCAAACAAATGCATACAAAACAAGCTATATACTTGATAAATAGAAAATTAACAGAGGGAAGGCACTGGAATTAAGAGAAGTGAGGAAGCTTCTATTAAAAGATGGAACTCTGGTTGAAATTTAAAGGAATAGCAGAAAAGGGAATGTGTTTCCAGTCCTAGGAAAAATTAGGGGGGGGGGGGAGAGATAGCCAGAGAAAATATCTGGAACCAAGAGATGGTTCATACATGGGACAGCCAGGAAGCTAGTTTCAGTGCTTCAAATAGTACATGTAAGTAAAATATAAGAGCACTAGAAAGCTAGGAGAGGGCTATCCTTTAATCAGCAATTAAATTGATTTTTCTAAAGCACAGGTATGATCATATTACTGTCCTACTCAGTAAACTTCAGTAGCTCCCTATCACCTTCAGCATCAAATACAAAATTACTCTGTTTGGCCTTCAAAGTTCTTCATAACTAATCCTCTCCTATCTTTCTAATGCTCTTATATTTTACCCCTTAACATGTAGACTACTTTTTGCCTGTCTTTGTATTTCTAGCTTAGTCCACCAGTAGGCAATTATAGTGGTCCCAGACTGAGGTGATTAGGTCCTTTACCATGGTGATATCAGAGGAGAAAAGGAAATATATAATCAAGGGATTTCACAAAAGCAAAATAGATGGACCTTGGCAACATAGGATGTGAGGAGTTGAGAGAGAATGAAGAGTCAAAGATGAATGCATGACTTGATGGTAAAAATCTGAGAGACTTAAAAGGATGTGATAGAGTGATAGTGTTTGGAGTGAATGGGGAATGGGAGAACAATAATAAATTCCGTTTTGGACATATTGCATTTAAAATGTCTACTGGACATACTATTCAGAATATCTGAAAGGCAGTTAGACATTTAAGATTGCAGGTCAACAGAAGTTTGAGGCAGGATAGGTAGATTTGAGAATCATCAGCATAGAGATGGATTAAATTCATTGGAGCTAATGAAATCACCAAATTAGAGGAAGAAGAGAATAGAGCCAGAAACACATCTATGGTTAGAAAACATAACCTAGATCAAGGATTAACAAAAAAAGACAGAAAAAGGAGCAGTCAGATATGTAGGGGAAAAATTAGGAAAGAGAGGTATCCTGAAAATCTAGAGAGAAGAAAGTATTGAAGAGGAAAGAGTAAAAAAACAGCCTCTAAGCCTGCAGAGATAAAGAGAAAGGAGAACAGAGAAAGGGCCATTGGATTTAACAACTGAGAGATCACTTATAACTACCATAGAACATTTCACAGAATAATTTCCTGTGACTGATTACTCTTCCATATTATTCTAGATAACGTCCAAGAGCAGCATTTCCTGGAGTGAGAAGTAGGTAGAAAAATATCAATGTTGATACTCATGTTAACTATAGACTAAATGAATTTTCCTGCTGAACTGTATGAAGCTATAAAGGGTGAAGTAACGCTATCAAGTGGCAATAACATCATGGGAATAAAAATAAATGAGAACATTGTTTCCTCTGATTATTGGTTTAGAGTGGGGGGAGGAAGGGAATGACAATCATTTATCACAGTCATTCTCCTTTCTCAAATATGAGGTTTTTCCACTAACACACAGCTACTAAGTAACAATACAGCTGAGACTGGTGATTTAATAGCAGGGATGAGTTAACAAACTTCATCCACTTCTAGTTTGAATAGAAGGGACATAAAGGGAATGGTGTATGAGATTTGACATAGCACTAGAAAGGCCATAGTTAAAAGATTAACATAAAGGACTCATTTCATCAACCCTAATTTTCTTCTTTGAGGAAGAACTCTTACAGCTTCCTTGTTTTTCAGGCAGGAATTCTGGTTATAGCTCTCTTCCAACCGCTAGGTGATAATAGAGGTCGGAATACTAAACCTGTAGTCAGAAAGAAGTCAGCTTTAAATCTGGCTTCAAACATTCACCAGCTGGGTGACCCCAGAAAAGTCACTTAATTATTTCAGCTTCTGTTTCCTATCTGTAAAACAGAGATAATAACAGCACCTTCTTTCTGGTAGTTGTTAAAGTAAAATGAAATAATATGTATAGATACTTTGCAAATCTTAAAGTGCTTATTATATAAACTAACTACTACTACTATTATTATTGCAGTCATGGAAACAAATTCTTTTGTTGATAAACGAATGTACTATTAATGAGAGAGCAGTCATTATTTCTTTTTTTCCTTCTTTTTTGGTGAGTCAACTGGGATTAAGTGACTTGTTCAGGGTCACACAGCAAGGAAGTATTAAGTGTCTCTATCCACTGCTCCATCTAGCTGCCCCAGCAGTCAATACTTCTACTGAAACTTTTTGTTATTGTTCAGTCATTCAGTTGTGTCCAACTCTTTACAACCCCATGGATCACCGCACATCAAAACCTTTTACTCTCTGAGCTTATGCTCATTGCTTCCATAACACTATCTACCCATCTCATCCTCAGTTATTCTCTTTTCCTTTTGCTTTCAATTTTTATCGACATTAGGGTCTTTTCCAATTAGTCCTGTCTTTTCATTATGTGAGCAAAGTATTTTAGCTTCAGCTTCAGTATTTGACCTTCCAGTGAATAATCCAAATTAATTTATTTAAATATTGACACCTTACTGTCCAATGGACTCTCAAAAGTCCTCTATAGCATCTCAATTTGAAAGCATCAATTCTGCCATGCTTAGCTTTATTTATAGTCCAGCTCTCACAATCTTATATTGCTATTGGAAAAACTCTGGCTTTCTTTGACTATATGGACCTCTGTGGGCAAGGTGATATCTCTTCTTTTTTATTATGCTGTCAAGATTTTCCATACCTTTTCTTTCAAAGAGCAAGCATCTTTCAATTTCATGGCTACAGTAACCGTCTAAAGTAATCTGAGCTCAAGAATAAAAAAAATCTGACACTTCTTCCATTTCTTCTCTATCAATGTGCCAGTAAATGATAAGATCAATTGCCAAGATCCTCATTTTTTTTTTTGATGTTGAGCTTCAAGCCAGCTTTTACATTCTCTTCTTTCATCCTCATCAAAAGGTTTCTTAATTCTTCTTCATTTTTTTGTCACCAGAGTGGTATCATCTGCATATTTGAAATTGTTGAAATTTGTCCCAGCAACCTTAATTCCAATTTTTTGATCCATCCAGTCTGGCATTTTGTATGACGTACTCTAAATATCAGTTAAATAATTAAGGTGACTGTGTGTGTGAATATCTAATTTTTAACAATATGCATTCTCAACATATTCCTATTCCAATCAGTTGCTCCATATTCATTCTAACTGTTGCTTCCTGGCACATATACAGATTCTTCAGGAGACAAGTAAGATGATCTGATACTCCCAACTCCTTAAGGACTTACCACATTTTTGTTGTAATTCACTCAGTCAAAGGCTTTAGTGTATGTAGTCAATGAAGCAGAAATGAATTTTTTTTTCCTGGAATTGCCTTGCTTTCTCCATAAGTTAGCAAATGCTGGCAATTTGGTCTCTAGTTTTTTTGCCTCTTCAAAAATCAGCCTTTAATTCTGGTAATTCTCTACTGAAGCTTAGTTTGCAGAAATTTAAATATAAGCTTTCTGATGTGTGAAATAAGCACTATTGTTTGGTAATTTGAACATTCCTTGCCATTGCCCTTCTTTAGAATTGGGTTGTAAACTGATCTTTTCCAATCCAAGGGTCACTGTTGATATTTCCAAATTTGCAGGCATATTGAGTACTACAGCACTTTAGCAGCATCATCTTTGAGGATTTTAAATAGTTCAATTGGAATTTCATCACCTCCACTAGCCTTATGTTGGAAACACTTTCTAAAGCCTACTTACTTTCATTCTCCAGGATAAAATAGCTCTAAATTAGTAACCTCACCATTATAGTTATCAATGATTTTAAGCTCTTTCTTTTATAGGTTTTCTGTATATTGTTGCCACCTCTTTTTAATCTCATCTACTGCTAAGGCCCTAGCATTTTTGTTGTTTATTACACCCATTTCTACATAAACATTTCCTTAATCTCTCTAATTTTCTTGAACAGATTACTTGTCTTTCCCATTCTATTGTTTTCTTCTATTTCTTCACATTACTCATTCAAAAAAACCTTCTTGTAAAACCTTGCTTTTCAAGTTTTTTTCCCTTCCTTCTCCTCCTCTAGATAGCAAGTAATCCAATATAGAACAACAAAGTTCTTACTGTTCTCTGGAATTCTGCAATCAGTTGGCTGGCTATATCTTTATCTTTCTCCTTTCCTTTTCTCTTTCCTTATTTCCTCAGCTATTTGTAAAGCCTTGTTAGACAATCATTTTGCTTCTAGCTCTTTTTTTTTTTTTTTGTATATTTGCTGTTCTATATTGGATTACTTGCTATCTAGAGGAGGGGAAGGAAAGGAGAAAATTTTGGAATGCAAGGTTTTGCAAAGATGAATGTTGAAAGCTATCTTTGAATGTATTTTGAAAATAAAAAGCTACTATTACATTTTTTTAAAATATATTTATTTTTGTTACTTCCTTCTGCATGATAATGTAAACCTCTATCTATTGTTCTTTAAGCAGTCTAGTCAACAGAGAATTCTATCACTTCTACTTTATATTCATAAAGGATGTTATTTGGGTCGTATCTTTATAGTTTGATGATTTCCCTACTTTTTCAAATTAAGTCTGAATTTTGCTATAAGAAGCCCATGATCTGACCTTTAGTCAGCTCCAGGTTCTGATTCTGAAGTCTCTCCACCTTGGGCTGTAAAGTATATAATCAATCTGATTTCAATATTGACCATCTGATGATATCCATGTGTAGGCATGTGTATCTTTTGAGTTGCTGAAAAAGAGTGCTTGCTACGACCAGACAGTATGCTGACAAAACTCTATTAGTGGTTGGTCTATATCCTACTTTAGCATTCCAATCCACTATGATGAATGTGACATCTTTTTCTTTGTCTTTTTTTTTTTTTTTTTTTTTTTTTTGGTGTTATTTCTAGAAGATGTTGTAGGATTTCATAGAATTGATCAACCTTGTCTTCGTCAGCATCAGTGGTTGGAGCATAGATTTGTATTATTGTGATACTGAATGATTTATCTTGGATTTGAACAGATACCAGTTTCTGTCATTTTTGAGATTATATCCCAGTACTGCTTTTCTCCCACTTTTATTGATGATAAGGGCTATTCCATTTCTTCGCAGGAATTCTTGCCCACAGTAATATGTATAATGATCATATGAATTAAATTCACTCATTCCTGTCCATTTAAATTCACTGACACTCAAGATGTTGATATTTAATCTTTCCATCTCTTATTTAATTACATCTAGCTTACTTTAATTCATAGATTTTACATTCCAAGTTTCTTTGCAATAATGTTCTTTAACAGCATCAGACTTGTCCTTTTGTCACCAGATACATCTGTGACTGAGCTTCCTTTCTAATTTGACCCAGTCACTTCATTGGAGCTGAAGCTACCCATAGTTGTCCTCCAGTCTTCCCTGTTAACATACTGAACACCTTCTGATGTAAGGTTTCATCTTCCAGGGTCACATCTTTTATAATTTTAATGAAGTCTATAGGGTTTTTTGGGGCAAAGATAATGGAACAGTTTGCCATTTCCTTCTCCTATGAAAAACTTTCCATTATGACTTCTACTTCTTGGGTAACCCTGTATAGCACATCTCAGTTTCATTGAGCTACACAAGCCCTTTTACCACAACAAGGCAGTGATCCAAGAAAGAAAGACCATGATCCAGGAGGGGCTTGATATTTACGCCTTCATATTTTCACTACAACCTTCCTTTCCTTCTGGTAATTATTTCCTATTTATCTTACACATGGTCTCCCTATTAGACATTGAGCCTTCTGAGGGTGGGAATTATCTTTTGTGTCTTTTTACATTCCCAGCCCTTAGCACAATATCTGACATATAGTATGCACTTTAAAAATGTTTATTGCATAATAAGTGGCAAAATGGGTGCTTGTATATCTCTTTGCATCAGGGAGATGGAAGAGAATCTTACTTTGTTCTTTAAAAAAAAAAAATCACAAGACACATCTGAGTCAGTATCTGCCTTTCCAATTAATCTCTAACAATTCAATATACTTTAAAAAATTAAGAAAAGATATATTAATCATATGCTTGCTTTTTTTCAGTTCTTTGAGTAAAAATGGATTATGTTAGAAAGAAGTCTTTTTCCTCTCAACCTAAAATGAAAACAATGTGTATTTATATAAAGTCTATCTATCTTCTGGGGGCATAAATCTTTGAGCCAGTTTTCCATTTGGTAGGATTTTTTAAACTCCTCATTGGAAAGATAAGAGGCCTCAAGATGGTTTGTGATACTGAATTACAACAGTCATACTTTTTCTACACAGGCATTAACATGTAGTAATCCACATCTCTAATTTATAAAAGCCATATTGACATAAACTTCAAAAATTGTAATAACTCTGGAGTAGGAAGGGACCTCAGAAATCTAATCCAATTTTGTCATGCAGAAACTGAGACCCAGAGAAATGAAGTGAGTTGCCTAAAATAAAAAAGGTATTCAAAGGCATAGGTAGGATTCAAAACCAGGTTTTCTGGTTTTGAACCAGCACTCTTCCATGATTTGAAATACTTGCAACATATTTTGATACCCAAATATTGTGACTCCTATCTATGAAAGTGAGCAGTTAAGTGGCACAGTGAATAAAGTGCTGAGTTTGGAGTCAAGAAGATTCCTCTTTCTGAGTCCAAATCTGGCTTCAAGCACTTGCTGGCTATGGGACTCTACACTAGTCATTTAACCCTGTTTGCCTCAGTTTTCCTCATTTGTAAAATGAGATGGAGAAGGAAATGGCAAAGTGTTCCAGTATCTTTGCTAAGAAGATCCCAAATGGACTCACAAAGAGTTGGACATGACCAAATAACAAAATCTTTGAAAGTATATTATGATTTGTTTTTGCTTTTTACATTTTAATGAGTACAAATGAATTATAGATATATCATATATTTATCTGTATGATAGAACCTGATCATGACCTGTGTATTCTTGAACAACTTTACCAATCTGGGCTTCAGTTTCCTCATCTGAAAAATGAAAAATTGGACTAAATGGACCTCTGAAATCTTTTCAGACTCTAAATTTTTATGTCCCGTTATTCTTTGATCACATATAATGAACTAAAAGGTGGACCAAATGAAAGGAAAACTACATTTAAAATTATTAGGGAATTTAATAAAATAATTGGTTAATCATCAATCTGGCCCATCACATAGTAAAAAAGGATAAAAAGAATAATATGGTAAGCAAAGAAAGTATGAACTCTATTATAACATTGCCCTCATTTCCCTGTTATAAAGAACCCAAACTTAACTGTTGAGTAATTGCAATCTCTATCACTTTCCAAAAGTGTAAAAACATGGATTCCTCACAGAATCAAGGTATACAACTTTGGAGGTAGAAAGAAAGGCAGATGGTGTAGTATTTTGAGTGTTCTGTGAGTGTTAGAAAATTTAGATTTCTGTAATAAATGCTCTTTCAGAGACCAAGAAAAAAATTTTGGAAGAGTCATATACACATTCTAATACTTCATAGCATCCATCCATCAATAATTCTATCATATGTTCATTAAGTATTTACTAGATAACAGTCTTTACAGTAGGCACTAGGGATACAAAGACAAGAATTAAATCATCATTGACCTTAATGAAATTACATAGTGAGAGAAACTTATCAAATGGAGAAGCATTTATTAAGCATCTTCTGTGTATTAAGAATTTACTAAATAAAATAGTCCTTGAATTCTAGGAACCAACAATTTAATGTACATAAAAAAGAATATACAAAAGAATTTATTTTTCCCCATAGGGATATCACTAGAAGCTAGAAGGATCAAGGAACCCCTCATGTAAGAGAACTTAATTAAAATGAGCTTTTAAGAAATTTGTTGTTAAAAATCTGGAAAGACTTGTATGAACTGATGCAAAGTGAAGTGAGCAGAACCAGAAAACATTGCACACAGTAATGCCAGCTAACATAATTAGTTATTCTCAGCATTGTAGATTCAAAACAATTCCAAAAGTTTCATAATGAAGAATGCTATCCATCTTCAGAGAAAGAAAAGTACAAAATGAAGCATAATTATTTTCACTTTTTTTTTCTTTTTGGTCTGTATCTTCTTTCTTAACATGACTAATATGGAAATATGTATTACATGATTGCATATATATATATATATATATATATATATATATATATCAAATAGTTTACCCTCTTTGGGAGGAGGGAGTGAGGGAAGAAAGGAGAAAATTCGGAATTTTGTTTAAATGATGTGAAACAACTAGTGCAAAGCATAAAAATGGCAAATGAAATTTTTGACTGAGGAACATCAAGAAGGCAGGTTTGGCTACTTCATAGAGGGCAAGAAAGGAAGTAAAGTATAATAAGCCTGGAAAGGTAGTTTGGAGCCAGGTTATGAAGAACTTTAAAAATGAAACAGAGGAATTTGTATTTGATCATTTGGGTAATAGCAGGTTACGGGAATATCTGTATGGATTCTCCATTGGATGCCCATCACAAACCCCTTATTTTTTGTTTAGTAGATAGATGGTTTGCTTAAGTTACACAACTCAAATCAATCTAATCTAAGATGGCTTACTATCCAGCAATAAACCTAACCTCTGCTTAGAAAACAGCCTATTTTCACAAGCAATCTTGGACTTGGCCAGAGGGCTCTGCTCCTCCAGAATACCCTTTGTGAAATGAGAAACACTTCTAGACTAAGAAGAGGCATTAGAGTGGGATTTTAGTGAAGTAGATTAAACCATTGGCTGATACAATGTTTTGTTCAATTTGATCCTCAGAATGACACTGAAAAACAGATAATTATGGATTATTATTTGTATTCTACAATAGAAGAAAATGAAACTTTGTACTGGCAGTTCTCAGTGTCTGGAAGGTGCCCCTTTCTCACCATCAGCTCTGAGAATATTCTTCTTTCTTTTAAAATTCAGTCCAAGTGCTTCTTTCTCCCCAAAAACCTTCCTGATAGTCCTGCTGCGGAAGTTCTTTCTTCCCAAACTACCTTGTTTTGATTTTGTATATAAGACTGTACTTACCCACAGTGATCACCCTTTGTTGAATATTTCCCATTTATCCTGTATGTAACTTGTTTCTTCAAAGTTATTAGCTTGTTGTCTTCTACTTTAGGTTGTGAGCTCCTGGAAGGCAGAAACTGCTTTTTATTCTTGTATCTCTAACATTTAGCATAGTGCTTGGGTAGGGCAGTGGATAGAGCACTAGTATGGTATTAAGAAAATTTGAGTTCAAATTTGGACTTTTTGAGTTGTGTGATCCTGAACGAGTCATTTAGCCACTGTTTACCTAGTTTCTTCAACTATAAAATGGGGATAATAATAGCACTTGTTGGGGAAAACAAATGAGATATGTTTGTTAAACCTTCCACTACCCCATCCTACCTTTAACTGACAAATATACATGGTGGCTTTCCATTAAAATGTAAGCTCCATGAAGGTAGTAGCCATTTCACTTTTGTCTTTCCAACAGTTAGCATGATGAAAGATATATAGTACATAATAGTAGGTATGAAATAAATTCTTGTTGAATGATTGATACAAACTGTTTAAAAATCACCCAGGAGAGCTCAGATATGAGTCCATATCTATTTTGGGGTTCTTTCAAGTACACCATGGTTTTCAATCAGAAGCGCCAATACACTGTCCTAAGTTGCGAGTTTGTAAGACTTCTGTGTGTGGCCTAGGCAAAATGAAAGTAATTGAGAGGGGTGGCTAAAAGGTGCAATGTATAGAGCACTGGTCCTGGAGTTCAAATGTGACCTTGGACACTTAACACTTACTAGCTGGATGATCCTGAGTAAATCATTTAACCCCAATTGACTCAAAAAACCCCAAAAAACCTAAGAGAAAAGAAAGGAAAGGAAAGGAAGGAAAGAGAAGGAGGGAGGGAGAAAGGAAAGTAAGGAGGGAGGGAGAAAAGAAGGGAAGGAGGGAGGGAAGGAAGAAAGGATGGAAGAAAAAAGGAGAAAAGGAAGGAAGAAGAAGAAAGAGAGGAAGAAAAGAAGAAAGATTTAATGAAAAAAATAAAATCATACAAAACACAAATAGCATTACATTTTTTTCTTTAAATTTTTAAAAAAATTTTCTCCAGTTAACATGTTAAAAACAATTTTTAACCTTTGTTTTTAAAACTTGGGTTCCAGGATCTTTCCCTTTCTCACTCCTCCCTTTTTTCCCTTTCAGCAATGTTAATGCAAGCAATTCAATATAGGGATAGAATTACATTTTTAAATTAAATATAAATGCAGGAATCTTTGTGGACAGATTAGTAGCTCCAATTTCTTTTCTTTTTTGTTTTTGTTTTTGTTTTTGTTTTTATTTTTATTTTCACTTTTGTCCACAGTGGACTTATGTAACATCTTTTTTTTTTTTTTTTAATAGCTTTTTATTTACAAGTTATATGCATGGGTAATTTTACAGCATTGACAGTTGCCAAACCTTTTGTTTGGCAGGATGGCAGGATGACCAATACATGTTAAATATATTAGAGTACAAATTAAATACAAAATAAGTAGACATGTCCAAACCATTATTTTGCTGTACAAAAAGAATCGGACTCTGAAATATTGTACTGTACAGTTAGCCTATGAAGGAAATCAAAAATGCAGGCGGGCAAAAATAGAGGGATTGGGAATTCGATGTAATGATTCTTAGTCATCTCCCAGAGTTCTTTTACTCGGTGTAGCTGGTTCAGTTCATTACTGCTCCATTAGGACTGATTTGGTTCATCTTATTGCTGAAGATGGCCAGATCCATCAGAATTGATCATCATATGGTATTGTTGTTGAAGTATATAATGGTCTCCTAGTCCTGAGTAGCTCCTATTTCTATTTGAATTTGACATCCCTAATTTAGAGGGCATCCAGTCTTCCAATCTAAAAATGTCAACTTCTCCAAAATGCAAATTATTTTACATTAATATTAAATTAATAATGAAATCAATAATATTGATTAATAATAAAATTAATATTTTCATACCAAGGATCTTTAAAAATATATTTATTCTCCATTCCCAATTTTAACTTTGAGTATTTATTTCTCACAGGTATTTGATACTGTGTTGCTAAGATATTCTAGTTTAAAGAAAACTGGATTTTTTTCTTGACAGTACATTATTGATGTCTTTAACTTTCAAACATCACTGAAAGTTAGGTTCAAGAGTATAAATAAATTAAGATTCATAGCTAAAACAATATTCTCAGTCTATGATTAGACACCAAGGGAGATAGCTAGTTGTCTCTTAATAATTTGGAATATGAAAGATCAAAAGCACTTTTAAACTTAATGAATTAAAATTATACATATGCATACACATATATGTGTATATGTATATGTATGTGTACATATATATAGTCCAAATATACATAAACATACATATATACACACACATATATATATATATATATATATATATATTCCATCATTACTTATTCTCTCAATAAAAATAAAGCCAGGCAAAAGGAAAATGTGAAAAAATGTTTAAAAGCATTGTACATATATACCCTATCTCAGATTGATTACTGTCTTGGGAGAGGAGAGAAAAGAGGGGGATGGGGAAAAAATTTGGAACCCCCCCAAAAAAATCTTACAAAAATGAACATTATGTTTTGTACTATCTGCCATTTAGGGGAAGAGGTGGGGGGAAGGAGGGGAAAAGTTGGAACAGAAGGTTTTGCAAGGGTTAATATTGAAAAATAACCCATGCATATGTTTTGTAAATAGAAAGTAATTAAAAAATGAATGTTGAAATCTATCTTTACATGTATTCAGAAAAATAAAATACTATGAGAGAAAAAAAGTAATAAAGGCAAGGAGCAGACTCCCTGGAGTCTGGAAGACCTGAGGTCAAATTTGGCTTCAGACACTTATTAGCTATGTGACAGTAAACAAATCACCTAACTCCATTGTATCCAAGAAAAAAAAAAAAATATATATATATATATACATTTTTTAATATTTTACATATATTTAAAGCAAAAGCAAAAATAATTGTGGTCACTTTAGAAAGTATAGGCTTTAGGCATAACTTGAATTAGATAGCTATTCCCTTCTAACTCAAAGATTCTGTAATTCTATTAAAGAATTCAAAGATTTTTGGATTGGTTTATAATAATTCTTTGAAAAGGTATGAATAAACAAAGCTAAATGGAAATCCCACAAGAAAAAACATTATATGTATGTGACAGGGACCTAAGAATTATGTTAAAAATCAATCTATCCTTTATTTTGGTTTAATCCTTCATCAAAGGCACTTTAAAGTCAACTTTAACTAACTAATAAGCTTTAATTTAATTGTGACTACACTAGTATTTTTAGAAAATCTCTATTTATTTTAAGGGATAGCAGACAAATCTCTGGATTTAGTAAGCATGGTAGTAATTTCTGTCCCTGACCCATACAAACTTTGTGACCATGGATAAGTCATTTAGTCTTAGAGGAATTATCTTCCTACATGAAATGAAAGATTTACACCAAATCTAAACAAAATCATCAATAAAACTTGAGTAAATCCACATACCACCTCAGACCCAGAATATTATTCAATAGATAAGGATCATAGTACCAGAGCTGTCAAAGATTTAGTCCAAATCTCTTGTTTTTAGTTGAATAAATCTCCCAAGTTTATACTCAGGAATGCAGGACTACTTCAATATTAGGAAAATTGTTAACATAATTGACTATAATAATAACCAACCTAACAGAAATCATATGATTATGTCAATAGATGTAGAAAAAGCATTTGACAAAATCCAACACCCATTCCTATTAAAAACACTTGGGAGAGCATAGGAATAAATGGATTTTTTTTCTTAAAACAATCAGGAGCATTTATCTAAAACTATCAGCTAGCATTATATGTAATGGGGATAAACTAGAAACATTCTCAATAAGATCAGGGGTGAAAAAAGATTGTCCACTATCACTTTTACTATTCAATATTGTATTAGAAATGGCTAGCTTTAGGAGCAGCTAGATGGTGCACTGGATAGAGCACCAGCCCTGAATTCAGGAGGAGCTGAGTTCAAAGCTGGCCTCAGAGACTTAACATTGCCTAGCTATGTGACCCTAAGTCACTTAATTTCAATTGCTATAAACAAACAAGGAAAGTTAGCTTTAGTAATCAGAGAACAAAAATAAGTTAAAGGAATTAGACTAAAATGAGGTAATGAGGAAACAAAATTATTACTCTTTGCAGATGACATGATAGTATAGAAAATTCTAGAGAATCAGCTAAAAAACTACTAGAAATAATTAACTTTGCAAAATTGCAGGAAGCAAAATAAATAAATCCACATAAATCACCAGCATTTCTATATATTACCAAAAAGTCCAACAGCAAGAGAAATTCCATTTAAAATAACTGTAGATGATATAAAATATTTGGGAGTCTACCTGCCAAGACAAAGCCAGCAACTATATGAACACAATTACAAACACTTTCCACACAAATAAAGTTAGATCTAAACAATTGGAAGAATATCAAGTGCTGGTAGGTAGGCTAAGCTAATATAATAATAATAAAAAAAAGACAATTCTACCTAAATTGATCTACTTATTCAATGCCATACCAATCAAACTGCCAAGAAATTACTTTATAGAGCTAGGGGAAAAAAATTCATCTGGAAGAATAAAAGGTCAAGAATTTCAAAGAAATTAATGAAAAACATGCAAATGGAGCTGGATTAGCTATACCATACCTAAAACTATATTGCAGAGCATCAGTTATCAAAACCATTTGATATTGACTAAGAAAAGGAGTAGTTGATCAGTGGATTAGGTTGGTCACAAGATACAACAATCAATGACTATAGTAATCTAGTGTTTGACAAACCCAAAAACTTCAGCTTCTGGGAAAACAACTCCTATTTGGCAAAAATTGCTAGGAAAATTAGAAAATAATATGGCAGAAACTAGACATTGAACAACAACTAACATCTTATACCAAGATAAGGTCAAAATGTATTCATGATTTAGACATAAAGGGTGATCCTATAAGCAAATCAGGAGAACAAGAGATAATCTACCTCTCAGAATTGTGGAGAAGGAATCTGTGGCCAAAGAAGAACTAGGGAACATTATGAAATGCAAACCAGATAATTTTGCTTATATTAAATTAAAATATATATATGTATATATATATGTAAATTAAATAAAGAAATATAAAAAATTAAAAATTCAGCCAAGATTACAAGGGAGAAAAAATTTTATGTCCAAGGATTCTGATAAAGGCCTCATTTCTAAAATATTTAGGGAATTGACTCAAATGCATAATGCCAACCATTCTCCATTTGATAAAAGATCAAAGGATATGAACAGAGAATTTTCAGATGAAGAAATTAAAACCATTTCTAGTCATATGAAAAAATTCTCTAAATCATTATTGATTCGAAAAATGTAAGTTAAGACAACCCTGAGGTATCACTGTATACCTCTCAGATTGACTAATATGACAGGAAAAGATAAATGTTGGAAGAGATGTGGGAAAACTGGGACACTAATACATTGTTGGAGAAGTTGTGAACTGATCTAACAATTTTGGAAAGCAATTTGGATCTATGCCCAAAGAATTATCAAACTCTGTATATTTCCACTGGGCTTATATCCTAAAGAGATCATAAAGGAGGGAAAGGGACTCACATGTGCAAAAATGTTTGTGACAGCTTTTTGTAGTGGCAAGAAACTGGAAATTGGATGATGCTCATCAGTTGGAGAATGGCTAAATAAGTTATGGAACATGAATGTTGTGGAATATTATTGTTCTGTAAGAAACAATCAGTAGGATGATTTCAGAGAGGCCTGGAGAGACTTAAATGAACTGATGCTAAGTGAAATGAGCATAACCAGGAAGTTATTGTACAAAGGCAGCAATAAGATTATATGATGATCAATTCTGATGGACATGACTTTTTTTCAATAATGAGATGATTCAGATCAGTTTCAATAATCCTGTAATGAAGAGAGCCATCTATACCCAGAGAGAGGACTGTGAAAACTGAGTATGGACCACAACATAACATTTTCACTTTTTCTGTTCTTTACTTGCTTTTTTTTCTTTCTTTCTTATTTTTTCCCTTTTTTGATCTGATTTTTCTTGTGCAACATGATAAATGTGGAGAGAGAGAGTGGAAGGGAAGGAGAAAAACTAAGTACAAGGTTTTGCAAGGGTAAATGTTAAAAATTATCTTTGTATGTATTTTGAAAATAAAAAGCTATTATTTAAAAAAAAATCCTGAGATGTAAGGATTACCAGTGTCATTACCTACATTTTATTATTTTATATATAATCCTAGGAGTATTAAATGAGTTGTCCAAGGTCACAATTTAGGAAGCAGTAGAACCTGTATTCATATCCAGGTCTTCCAGATTTCCAAGTTCAGTTCCTTGTTTTGACATCAAGTTGTTTTTCAAACTTAATGATACAATGCTAAAATAATTGACCAGGACATTAAAAATAATTTACCCCACTGGAAGAAGTTACTATATCTATGTTAGGCAGCTAGATGGCTCAGTGGATAAACCTGTGGGACTGGAGTTTGGAAGTGTTGAATTAAAATGTGGCCCCTGACACTATGACCTAAAACAAATCACTTAACCTGTTTGCCTTAATCTACTGGGGAAGGAAATGGTAAACTACTCTAGTATCTTTGCCAAGAAAACCCCATGGAGAGTACTGATGTGCTGTGGTCCATAGGGTTAAAAAAAATTACGACAGAACAGAAGAGTAACAACTTCTGTTTTCAGTGTGGGTCCAAGTTTTAGGCAAAATAGTGAACTAGATTTTAGATCTCTTATTCCTCTTACAAACAAAATTCTCAGGGGCCCATCTTCTAAGGCTAGGTTTCTAGGGCTTAGAATCTATGCAGACCTCCTCAGAGATTCTGAAATGGACATTTTCTCTGAGTTGCATTTGTTTCCCTGCAGACCAGTAGTAGTGTCAGATAACAAACACCATTTCGGCTCTAGTCTAGAAACATTATGTGTTTACCATAGTTTCTTCTCCATTAGGTCTAGGAATAGTAAAGTGAAAAATGGGACACAGCTCAGCCTGGTTGGAACATCCAATCTAGTGGAAAAGGAGAGAGGGAAGTAAACAGAGAAAAGGTGGTTCCCTTGCAAATAAACATAATTCAGTATGATAAATAAATATAGACTGAAGGGGTAAGACTGACAGAAAAAGGGATGTCTTCTAGGTGGGAGTTGGTTGCTGGAAATGGGAACGAATCTGTCAGAAGAATCATCTGGGATTCACAGACTAAACTCATAGGCCATTTGTCCTGGCTTTATTTGTAGGCTATTGACTTTTCCATCTCTACCTGTGCTCATCTCTGATAACTAACATATAATAACAGCAACTAGTACCCACTGATTATGTTGATATTTCCAGGGTTGGGAACTCCATCCATCAGCAAATCTATAATTTAGTTCTAGATCTTGGGGAATTATCCAGAAGCTCAGAGAAGTGAGATTATTTGCCCTTAATTAGAATCAGGTTTTGAACATGGACTCCCAGTCCAATATTCTTTCTCCATGAAACTACTTCTCTTGTGATACTACATTAGATACTAAAAGTGGGAGTGAGCTTTTCCAAAATGGAGTCAGCATAAATCTGCTTTACTTCTGGTATGTCTACTCTGGACCTGTAACAAAGGAAAAACCTCTCTAAGCCATTCCTGTGTCCTGATAAAGTTTCCCTTGGCTCCTCAGAGCTTTCCAAAAAGGCACTGTTTTGGGCCAAGAAGACAGTGTTTTGGGTTCAGCCTCACACTCATCACGTTGAGGAAATACCACAAGTTCAGACTCTTTCTGACTTTTTCTATAAGCAACCCTTCATCATATCACTTACCTCATTCCCACGAAGAGTATTTTGGTAAATGTGTAACAATTGACTATAAAAATGTATCCAGGTTCAGTCTAATTTGCATCATTAGCATTTTTCTCAGGTTCAATTTGAATTTCTCAAAGAAAGGCCCTTTCACAGAAACCAGGAGACAAGTTGGGGCACTCAGAACAAGGAAGTGAATCAGGTTGGAGAGTCTCTGGCAATCTGGGACCAAGATATTTATGCACGAGTTCTGTCCATTAAGGGTTGGTATAAGCTGGTTCTGTGGTAAGCTTGCATAGCAGAGGAGGTTCTGGGTTCACTTGGCCAGATAAGCAAAAGGATTTCTGGCATATCAATCTGGAGAAATGCTTAATCTTCTTCCTGACTGGCAAATCCTGATTTCTGGGTCAGTTCAGCCTCTTCTGGATAATAAGGCAACTCAAGTAAATCAAGATGGTTATTAAAATCATTAACTGCTAAAGTTTCATAGACACAACTGAATTGACTGAACAACAAAATAAATTTTGTCATCTAATTTTGTCTAGTGGCTTAAAGCACTTTACTCCTTATACCTGACTTATACTTTTCATTAATTAAATGCTTGAATAGAGGTGTCTGGGAAATTTTGCACAAAGTTAACACTTTTAATTGATTGATTGATTCTACAATGTAGTCAAAATTTCTCACTTGCTAAGGCCTTGAGAATCTTATTGACCCCTAACATATTAAAACAATTACAGGCAATTCTTTCTTTAAATAAATTCACATTACTCAAATTCTGTTTTGCGTAAAGGATTCTGAAAGAAATCCACATTTCAGAAAAACCCCACCTATGTTTACTTTACTATATACAGTACTGACCTATCTCCCTGTCTCTTTCTCTCTCTTTGTCTGTGTCTCTGTCTCTGTGTTATTTGTCTATCTGTCTGTCTGTCTCTTGTTCTCTCTCTCCTTCTGACTTTCAGCTCAGTACTCCATGACCCCTTACCAAAAACAAACAAACAAACAAACAAAAAAATCAAACAAAAACCTTCCAAGTGAAAACAGAAGAATGATAGAAGGTCAAGACCAACACTGTTTCCACTGCAAGGTCAAAGGCTGGACTTAAGAACTTTGAGAGAAAACTTTGCCCCACTCAGACCACTAACCCACACTCCCAATGTCTGTCTGACAGACTTAAATAGCTCTGGTTTGTTCCCAGCTCCTCATGTAACCTGTCTTCTCTCTTCTCCCTCTGTCTGAGTTTGGCCCCTATCTATCTGCTCCCCAAATTCTTCCTCTCAGTTCTGGCTAAGCTGTGTGCTGGTCCTTTCCTTCCATAGTAGGATAGGAAAGGGGGCACTCCTTCCTACTCCTTTATTCCTTCCCTTCCTTTCCCATTTCTACCAGCAAATTTTCATTATGTAAAAATGATTTTATGCAGAAGCCTGCAGAATGGTTCACTTTCATAAAATGTAAAGTGCTTCTATATCCACTTTACTGATGAGTCAATAAGGGGTTTCAGTGAACTATATAAGGTAGCAAGTTATGAGGGGCCTGGAAAGGGAATGCTATTCCTGCTGATAACTGTTCTTAAGAATGTTTTTTAAAATCACTTTTTTGGTTTAAGATCACTTCTCCTTTACTTTGAAAAGTGAGCATTTGATAATGCTACTGAAGCCCAATCATTTACATGGTAACTCCTTGTAATTCTCAGAGTAGCAGCCCTCCAGCCCTCTACCCATCTTTCACAGCACAGCCTCCTGGCAGTCAGCACATATTTAGTTAATTGACAGATTATGTGTGAAATCTGTAATTAGGCAACTAATCTTTTTTCAAAATATGTTATATTTCTAAGTACTATTATGTTCATTTTTAAGAGGCTAAGTACATGTTAATATCATCTCTAAATATACCTTATTTAACTTTGTTCTATGGGAAGATTATTTCCCCAGTTATACTATTACTTTAGTGAAACTGAGTAAATTTGTTTCTTTTCATTATTTTTTAAAGTGAGGCTTTGAGCAGAAGAATGTTCAAATATAAAAAAAATCATCATCATCATAGTGCTTTTAAAGTTTCCAAAGCATTTTACATATGTTATATCATTTCACCCTCCTAACTATTCTAATGTAGAATGGAATTCTATTTATAATTTGAAAGACTATGAATATTTAATCTTAACTTTCAATAAGTTAATTATTCACATTTAGTGTGACCCACCTAATCTCTCATTTTGGTGTTGTTGCTTCCAGAGATGTTATTATTTATATAGAAATATTAGCAATATGGCAGCTAGTTGGCACAGAAGATAGAATGCTCAGTTTGGAGAAAGACTCATATTCCTGAGTTCAAATCTGACCTGAGATACTTACTAGTTGTGTGACCCTGGGCAGTCACTTAATTGGTTTTCCTTAGTTTCCTCATCTGTAAAATCAGATGGAGAAGGAGTGGCATATCAGGCCAGTATCTTTGCCAAGAAAACCCCAAATGAGGTTATAAAGATTTGAATGTGACTAAAAAATTACTGAATAACAACCCCCCCCAAAAAAAAGAAAAAGAAAAAAAAATGATAGTAACAGTCTCTATCTTCCAAGATTGTTGTGATCAAATGAGAAAACATGCTAAGTACTTTGTGAACTATAAGCACTGTACATAGTCTTATTATTTGTAATGTTTGGGCTAGCTTTCTGGAGGTACTTTGGACTGGCCTTGGTCTCAGCACAATAGTCACCAAGAGGATGGTCAAGAATAGAGTCTAGATTCTTTTTTCTGTCCCAGTCTTGATTTTAGTGTAGGAGGCATAAGAGCCACCACAAGGCTGGTCAAAGATATTGTCTATCTTCCAGTCCTTCTTAGCCCTTATATAACTTATTGTAATTACATCATTACAGCATACTGATTATGTGTGAAGCAGAGAACCATTACATCACCATACTAAGTACTAAGTATATATGTGAACTAGAGAACCATTATCTAATCAATTCCACTGAGTTAACACCTTGTTTCAAGTATACATGTCCAGAGTTCCTGCCTCTACAATTATTTTCATTATTTTCAATCATATCATCCTTAGACATAGTTGTATAAGCAGAAGCTAATCAAGGCTACTAAATTTTTTGTTGTACTTTAATTTTGGAAAATTAGGTGCTTTTAGCATCTGCTTTGTTTTCTATACATTTTGTTGAGGTTCATCTCCAGCTCACTACTAAGAGAATGATTTACTCAGGCTTTCCATGCCCTCCTCAGCAGTTGTTGTTTTCCTTGAAACTTTTACTTACAAGACACTATCATTGTGATAAGAAGTAACTGGGCTAGTCTTCTAAGTCAATTTATTTTGCTGCCCCATCCTCCTTTAGCTTGAATATATTCCCCTATATTTGTAAACTGTTGGGAAATTTTTCAATTCAAATAGAACCCAGAGAGTATCTTGCCCTCAGAAACTTTGTGGATTGGAGGTCAAATAAAATGAAAAACCAAATGGAAGGAGAGCTTTGGAAGACTGCTTTATTATAGCAATTTCTACCTTCTAGGATACAGCCCTGGTTTACATAAGTTTTTAGGCCAAATTTAAGTTCAGAGCCAATCAGCGGTTTTCTGCAACATTTAACTGGACCAATGTAGATCAAGGAAAGTTTATTAGTGATCTTGACTTAAGTTCTCATGGTAGAGTCAATAGCCTATTGAATTATCTGTATGTTCAGTTAGGCTGTCATTGCTCATATCCAGGCTTTTGATTCTTACAGATAGTTGGCTGAAAAGCAATTTCTAGAGAAAAGAAGGTTGCCATTTTAGTCACATAATATTTTTGTAAAATGATATGTCTTCTCTTCCTCCACCAAAAAAAAGTGTTAGAAATTCAGCTCTCTATATAGACATGATTCTGAACTTATTTTATGATTTAATTTTTTCTTCTATTTTTTATTCTTAATTTGTGCTTTTATTGGTGTGGGGGACTCCAGATGTGAAATCTAATCCCAGAGATGAAGGTACAGAACACTTCTGTATAGGTGAGCTGCTTGAAGCATTGACAGATTAGGTGAATTACCTGTGATCACATTGCTAATATATGCCAGCATCTGGACTTTACTCTAGCTCAAAGGTCAGTCCTCTCACCATTATGTCACATTCTTAATATTCTCTGTTTATATGCTAATCAATAGGGAATCATTCTGTTTTCCTGAAGTTTAACCTTTTTTTTTACCTAATAGTTTTAAAAGTGAAGGACTATCATATTTTCAGCCACAGTACATCTTAAAAATAGTTCAAGTTTCAACTGATCTTCAAACAATTTGCTGGGCAAAGTCACTTTCAAAAATTAAAATTTAAAAATAACATTAAAAATAGACTATAAGTACTTTAATTGGGTAACTATCAGATTCTCCTATCTAATTGAATTTTCCACTCCATTAAAATAACAATGGTCTGAAACTTCAAAGCAAAAAACAGTCTAGTTGTTTATCCAATATACTTTTGCAAGATATCTAGATCTTTTGTTAAACATATGTCGCTGAACTCCAATTTGTCTTTGTTCTTGTTAAATTCAGAAAGAAAAAAAAAAAAAAAGAATGTAGAATCTGCTTTCAGAAACAATTGTATTCTATACCTGTGCAAAGTAAAGGGCTAATGCTGATGGTGTACAAATAGATACAACATATATGTTAAACTGAAGATATGAAGAATAAGCTTGAGGAAATTGGAATGTTGAAAAGCTCTAAGGGACTTCTGGAATATTTATGAAAATATGTGGTGCAGTTTGAAATGCAGATGTCTCTCTATCTGGAAATGTAATCATATTTAATAAATTTCCTTAATTAAAATGTATTGTCCTAAAAGAAATAGAAAGCCTCCTACGCTTTAAGAAACAGTAGCTCAAGGTAGGTAGAAAGCATGGATTCAGTGATATTCTGCCAAGGGCTCATCACACTGAGTTCCTGACTACATGCATTTGCTTTACTTAAGACTGGGAGAAGGTGTTTTCTGATACTTCTACTAAACTGTTTACAAAGTAAACTAATTGAGAAAAAGCAAAGGAGCTGTATGCTACATAAATACATGTAAGTAGTTTCTAGAGTAATTAACATAAAGATAGTGTCTTAAGGTTTGTTAAGCACATAATCTTTTTTCTTAAACCCATTTTACAGATGAGCAATATTTAATATCAGAGTTTGTTGATTCCAGGTTCCCAATCTGCACAGCACTTAGGTATGAAAGAGGCATTGCAGAAATGTCAAATTTCTACTACATGGAATCCCTAAAACTCTATTGCTACTTTGTATCCTCAATATTTGGAGCAGAGCCTGGCCCGTCCAGGCACTTAATAAATGTGGTTGAATAACTGACAAATAACAATTTTACAAAACAAAAACGGTGCAGTGGAAAGCACATTGACTTTGAAGCCCTGGGTTCAAATCACACTTCTGACCTTGCCGGTGTAACCCTGAGCAAGTCACAGAAGATCTCTGTGCCTAATTTATAAATGTTTCCTAATCTATAAATGAAGGGACTGGACTAAATTGGTCTTTCTGACTTAAATTTATGATCTTCAGACTAGATATTAATCCTAGTTTTACATGGCAACTCAGAGCCTTCACATAACATTCTTAATTCACTTTAAGGTAGGGGGTGTTACATGTTAATGGGGTAGATTAAATTTCATCTTACAAAATGTGTAAAGTGAGGCATGAAATTGGCTAGAAGCCTGGAGTGCAGATTCCCAAACTCATGCTCCGAGATCAATCAATCAATATTTATTGGGTGCCTCAGGCACATTATAAAGCACTGGGGATAACAAAAAAGAGGCAATAGTCAACCCCTGCCCTCAAGGAGTTTACAACTGAATGGGAGGAGACAACATATAAATACATAGAGAGGAAGTTGTATAAAGGATAGCTAGGATAAATAGAATTGACAGAGGGAAGGCACTGGAATTAGTGAGGAAGGCTTCCTGTAGCCTTAGTTTTTAAGGCACCAGGGAGTTGGGGGGCAAGGGGAGTGAGGGTGGCCTTCGATTCCTTAGGCACAAAAAAGCCTGGAATCAATTGAGCACCTTGGATTCATTAATGCACAGTAACTCCTGCACCACACATTGCAGGTGGCCAATGTATCTAGTTAAGCACCAGGCACAAACACAAAGCAAGCCTCCAGGAAGGGTTATCATTGGCCCTTTAGAGACTGTCACAGGAGGCTTCACCCCTCTGCCTAGTAAGCAGTAATCACCCTGCTTCCAGCTCAGTTTTGGAGGAGCTCCTAGTCTTGTTTAGGTAAGGCTTTGGGACTGCTTATTTTATTACAATCTGATAATGGGCTGCTATTGTTTATTGCAGGTGGCTGCCCAGCAGGTGGGGGAAGTTAAGGAATTGCATCCATGTGTCTCAGGGCAGTGCTTTCCCCCATTAGAGAGGGTATCCTGTGTGTGTGTGTGTGTGTGTGTGTGTGTGTGTGTGCGCGTGCGCGCACACGTGTTGTGTTCTGTGCACATGTGAATGCTATATGTGCATTTGCATGAGCTCTGCCTAAGTATATGTGCAATATATACTCTTGCCTTCACATCCAAGCTTGCCTACTGTTCTTATGTGTAGATATCGAATACTGTGATGTATTTTCAGTACTCCTGAAAAGCTCAGAATGAAAAGGTATCCCATTGCTTGACATAAATGGAAGAAGAAATGAGGAGAGGAAGATATTGGTTCCAGGCTCTTCCTTTTGGGTTTATTTGCACATCATATACTGTATTAACATATAACTATAATAACCACATACTAAAAAAAATATCCATTTTTGCTTTGTTATGCTAATATTTTGAAAAGAGAAATACATAAATATACATATAAAAGAAATCCATATACATACATAAAATGCATATATATTATAAAAGCATTGGGGAGGTTAAAAGTATTTTACTTAAAACAACAACAACAAAAATACTTGCTTCTTAATTTTGTATCATTATTTGTCCAAAAAAAAGTTTCAAATACAAGTTTAACATGCTAGCTGTGAGACCTTAGGTAAATTATTTTCTTTCTCTGGGCCTTTTCTGTGAAATAAGGGGAATAAAGGAGAAGTTCTCTAAGAACTTTTCCTGTCCTTATATTCAAAGAAAGCAAGCATGACATAGTGACTCAGTTATCCAGATTTATCTGTAAGGTCAATGACAGTTCATAGGGTTTTTTAATTTGTAAAAGGGGACTGAAAACACTTTTTCTACCTTCCTGAATTTTTTTGTAGCTCAGATAAACTAATTTAAGCGCATTGCAATTTTTTTTTTTTTTTTTTTTTTTTTTTTGTAATTCTGTTTTTCTTAAGGAGATAAGTTCTTAGAAAATAGACTTTAGTGATTTTCTGTGCAGGTATGTCACCCTCCGGGACCCGGTTTGGGGTTTTATTGACAAAGATATTGGAGTGATTTGCCATTTTTTTCTCTAGCTCATTTTAAAGATGAGGAAATTGAGGCAAACATTGCTATGTCTTGTCCAAGATCACACAGCCAGGAAATGTCTGCAGCCAGATTTGAAGTTGGGAAGATGAATTTTCCTACCTTCAGGAAGACTATCCATTTTGCCACCCAGCTGCTTCAAGCTTTAATGTTACTCTTTTTAAAAGTAAGATGGGTGACAAATCTCATTGACATTGTTTGTATCTAAAGTGAAGGGTCCTTTGGTTAAACTATTTCCTCAAGACAAGATATGGTAGAAAACTAGGCTGAATAACTCTTTAGTCATTATGTCTCAATACTGTTTTTCATGATAATGAAAACATTTTATGGCTAGACCTTTACTTCTCTGACATTTAGTTACTTTATCTAGAACATGGAAATAACAAGAGAACTTCACAGGGTTATTGTAAAAGTTGGATGGAATAATTCCTTTAAAGTTCATTGTAAATATTAAAGTGACACACACAACATATATTACATATATACATTCTAATAGAAGAGATGACATATATATATAGGAGATTGCCCACTCCTTAAGGGCAGGAAGACAATTGGCTTTTGTTCCACTTAGGTCTTTTGGACTTATTTTACTTTGGTGTTTTTTCAGCACCTAGCATGTAATAAATGAGCTTCATAAATGCTTTTTTATTCATTTTTTAAAAATTATATCAGCTATTAAATTTATTATTTAAAGAAAGTACAGTAGAACTGTACAAAACAAATCCATTGCTGATTATGACTAACAGTAGTTTATATTTGCTATAGTTTCCTTGGCCAAAATTTCTTTCTCTTCCCACTGTTGTACAGGCAGCCAGTTGGCTCTTGTCTTTCTCCCCAGAGGTGGTTACACTACAGTGATGAAGTGATTTCTGTATGAAAAGACTTTATGAGGTGATGTGGGAATCATCAGGCTGAAGAGTGCTCTGTGGGGGCAAATTACCCTTTTTTAAGGATTAGGGGAAATGAGATGATTAAAATAGTATCCATGTATATCTTTTAAAGGGTGGGTTTAATGTGCACCAAAGTGGGTTTAATGTGTATGCTTTAGATACATGTAGTTCCTACATAGCTAAAGGTCTGTTTTTCTAGGGATATTCTGTTCCCTTTTCTAAGTGGCAGTGCTGGAATATATAAATCCCATACAGTTAGAGGGGGGAAAAAACCCCATGCAATATGCAAATTAAAATTAATTCTACTAATAAACAATTGTCTATTCATCTAAAATTCATTTGCATAGAATTTTGCCAAATTGCTTGTGGCTGTTAGTTTATTCATTCAAAGTGAGTGCAATACTTATCAAAGAAATGAAATTGATTTTATCAGCAGCTAAACTGAAACATATAGATTGGCACTATTTGAACCATGCTAACACTGATCACTGATCATAGCTTCATTCGTTTAAAATCTTGGTCATGTTGAAATCTCAAACTTCAAATAGTGGAGTCAGAAAACAAGTCAGTTCAATTAATAATAAAACCCCACAGTCAAACTGGTGTTATTTGTCCTTTTGTAGACAAAACATCTGGATAACTGGTTGATTTTTTTCCCCCCTTTCCCCCTCCATTGTCTTGGAATTGTGTAAACATTTCTAGTGACTTATCAGTACCTCATTATACTTGGCAAAAAGAAGAATAAGAAAAAAGCTCTATGAAAAGATAGATTCAAGAAACACAGACTATAAAATACATAGGATATTGATTTCTAGTGGGGAAAACATCACATTCTGTTCATATTATTTCAAATAAAAGGCAAAGGAGGAGGAGGAGGAGGGGTAAAGGCATTCAGCATGATGTTAAGAATGAGCAGCTAGATAGGAAGATGTTCTCTTGGGAGTCACTATATCCATGCAACTGTTCTAAAAGAGCACATAAGGTAGTTCCTGATCTCTCTCTGTACATTATACATATACATGTATAAAATAGAGATATATTTCATTGCCTATATTAGATGTGATCTTGAAAAATTGAGTATAAATGAACTTTGACCAATACAATCTTATTTATATCCACTAAAGTAGCTTATTGTTTGAAAGAACATGACAATGGATACTTTGATGAAATGATTATTTTGCCATATAAATTTTCCCATCTAATTTATTGATTTTTAAAAAGAGTGTGGGTTTCCTATATCTATTTTTCAAAAACAAGTCACATTAGCACACATATGTAACCAATTCTCATAGACTCAGAGTGAAAAAAAGGTCTCAAAAAGACTGTCTGCAGTTAAATCATACCCACCAGCTCAGTGCCTGGATGTCAATAATGATTGTCAACTTTAGGGTAAGTTAATATTTACAAATTCAAATACTTGTTTAATTTGATTACACTCTCAAGCATTTAGGATACACTTTGATCTTGTTAAATTTTATTCTATATCACTTGTACCATGCATAATCTAGTTTGCAGATTAAGATATGTTTAGAATTCATAAGACATTTTTTCCACCTATTTTTGAGTTGTCACTTTATTCATAAATTAGAGTAAGCAACTTTAAGCATTCACATTTCAAAAAGTAATTTTAGAAATTTAAACCCTTAAAAAAAAAACCCCAAAACAAACACATATTTAAGAATTAGGTCTGGAAGGAATCTGTCATTTGTAATGAATGTGATCAAATCATTATATTCAAATTCAACCCAATATGGGGAAACCCTACTATGTTATCCAACCAAACATTTATTTATAACATCTATAACCACTATAATTTGCTTCTATAACTAATTTGTTATAATTTTTAACTATTATAAATAATTGACCATGGAAAACTCTTTTGTCTATTATTGCATTTTTGCAGAACCAACTGAGAACATTAGGCGGAGTATACCTATTGTAGAAAAGTGTAATATAGGGGAAATGAATACAGTTTCCCAGGATATGGCTTATCATTTTAAAATATCAAGAACAATAATAAATCATATTTGCAAGAGCTGAATAAAGTGTTAATTGAGGCCTTTTCTCATTCTAGGCAACCAACAGAGCTTTCTCAAGGGGCAGATTATTACAGCTCTCACCTCAATGCTGGTTTGAGCTGACATTGCCTAGAAGACATCTCTAGAAGTGTTAAGTACTTATTAACATCTTGTATAGGAATCCTTCTCCGTGAAATTGTTATAGGTAAACCATGCATCTCTAAAGAAGGCACTAAGCACTCACTTACAATTGTATAGGAACCAGTGAACTAAGCAATTCTGAGAAATTTCCTACAAAGTGTGGTGAAATGCTGTATTAATGGAAGGAATTCCACACATTAAGAATCAGAAAGAGAGTAAAGAGAGTACTGTTTGTGAAGGGAGGGTCAATGATTACTGTGAGCAATGCTCTGAATTTTTTTTTTTTAAATCAGTCAAAAGCACATTTCTCCGTACTAACATATAAGGATCTCAGAATATATTTTGGCCTGACAAAAAAGGTAGAATATAGAAAAGTATATACAGTTAAAAAAAAAAAAAAAAAAAGCTATAGCCTTTTTAAAGGCTTAGGAGCGGGAAGGGGGGAATTCCTGGTTATTTTTTTCTAGAAATGTGCCTTGCAACATGACTTGAACTGTAACAATGTAACGAAAACACATTTCTTGGCATTAAATTCAGCACTCATTTAATTTTTTTTTTATTTTTCCAAATAATTTTTCAGTAATGTATTTTAAAATTTGAAGTTTCTATTGTAATTGCACAATCTTAGAATCAAAATTTATCTTACGTAAAATCATATATTGATGTGCATGTTTCAGAATTTTATAAATGAATATTTTTAAATGGCTGGAATTCTTACTTTAAAATGAATTTTTACAAGTTACTGTATTTTTTTTAACAAATGTATTCATCCTGATATTATCCCATTCATTAAAAATCAGCATATATACTCTAGATATCATACAAATTTCATTAACTTTTTGTTTTCTGGGAAGATGGCAAAAAAAAAAAAAGAAGTTGGAAGCTTGAATTAACTTTGATTCCTTAAACTGAACAGCAGTGAGATTTGACATCATATTGCATTACAATAGAGTCTTCTAACACCGTAGACATTATTGTAATGCACATAATTTAGAACTTTACCATTTTAAGTTCTTCAGCAGTTCAGACTATGCAAATACCTTTGAACTGAAGGAATACTTTAATAATATAAAGCCATTACTTAATTCAAAAATTGCTTAGGCATTTGCAACTTGAAAAAAAACCCTGATATTCAAATTGAAAAGCAACTTAATATCAGATACTAGGATTTAACATTACAATTCATTAGTCCATTACAATTCATTAGTCTGATATCCCTAGGAGAGGGCAGAATGCACAATGATTGTTTTCTGTAAATGAATTGCTAAAAATTAGTAGAGCCAGTAAATGCTTGAGAACTGTTAAGCTGTATTATTTGAAAGGAATGAAGCAGGGGTTTCCCCCCCCCCATCAAGTATTTGGGGAACAGGTTTAAAAATTAATTTCACTCACAAAAATGTTTTTTCTTCATATTTTACACTTTATTTTCTCTGTACTCTCTACTTATGAGCCTCTGAGTACATCTTAGGCAATTTTTTATTTACAACCATTTTAGAAAAAAGCATATATTTTTTCATCTTTATATCAATATAAGCTACAAGTATAAGATCTATCAGGAATAAGATACCCAAAAGTAACATTTCCAATTTTTCTTTAAAAAAAATATTTCCAGTTGTTTCTATGCCATAATATATTAAAATGGATTTCCTTTGTACTAGTTAATTGCAAGGCATTATCTGATTTAATCTGACTCACATATTAATGCTTATTCAAAGATATTTTATTGTGTTTATTAATTTATATTTGAAATAGCTGGAATTTTTTTCTTCCTAACTTCTGGTATGGGGGGGGGCGATTTCCCCAAAGTATCCAAATATTCTTCTCTTTAAAAAATTACATAAAGAAGAGGCCTTCCTTAATGGAGTACTACAGTAGAAGTGGAAAAACAAGGGTGGGGGGAAGAAAATGATAATTGTTTTCTCTAAGGCTATTATCTAATGCGAAAGCAAATAGTCAGTCAGACTGAAAATCAGCTAACAGAAGGGGATTAGATCTGAGAGTGGCTTGATTTCTAGCAGTGCTGTCTCTTCAGACAGTGATGAGATACAGGCAGAGAAGCCAGGAGCTCTCCAGATGGCTAGGGAAAGTGTTCGTCTTGGGTTACTGCAGGGCAGTCTGGACTCCTAACGCAGGCAGGCAGCCTGGGGAAGGCATCATTAGGGAGGCAAGTTCCATGTCCACCCTGTAAAAGAGAGAGAACGACTGAAAGACTAGGCAGACTGCCCAAGAGGGACTGTGCTCGCCTATTGTTAACATATACTTGACCCCTCTGACCTCCTCACGACACAGATGTCTCCTACCTCTATCACCTCCCACTGCTAGAAACCCTCCCCCACCCTGCACCTGGGTAGCGAAGCCGGGGCCGGCTGCTGGCAGTATGTTGTTTGACTTGAGAGGTGGCTGGGAGCTGAGGGAGCCAGACTGATACGTGGGAGCCTTCTGCGGGCAGAGCCGCGCAGATTGCATGGAGCTCCTTCTTCGAGGCAGACGCAAGGCAGCCCTACAAATATATACATCGCCTTCCTAGAGAGTGAGAGGGGGAGAGAAAACGAGAAAGGGGGAGAGAGGAGAAAGACAGACACACACACACATACAGAGAGAGAGAGAGAGAGAGAGAGCGAGAGAGAGAGAGCGAGCGAGAGAGAGAGAGAGCGAGAGCGAGAGAAAGAGAGAGAGAGAGAGAGAGAGAGAGAGAGAGAGAGAGAGAGCTTGTGACAGTAGCAGTTCCCTGCACTCCATATCACATTTGTCTGCAGCAACAACAACGAAAAGGAGGTGGGGGGTGGGGTGGAGAATCTCCCGCAGTAATTAGTTCTACGTGGAGACTTTGTTTTGCTCTTCGTCCTCGTCCCTTTCCTTTTTTGTACCAGAAATCTCTAAGCTGGTGCTGCTACTGAGCTCCAAACAGCTGGAGTTCTTCCCTGGGCTCGTTTGGTTTTGACGTGTGTGTGTGTGTGTGTGTGTGTGTGTGTGTGTGTGTACGTGGATACATACTCTGGACTGGCAAAGGAAGCTGCATTGCATTCCTCTCTCCCTCTCCCCTCCTGCAGTCTGGGCTATCCGCGTCTCCGCCTGGGAAGGACGGGAAGTTTTATTTGCAGCACACAGCTTGTGGCGAATGGTGGGAATCTCCGGCCCTTTGCAGTGTAAGTACGGACGCCTGAAGCTAGGCTCTTAGAGCCGGGAAGGGACTGGGGAGGACCGGGCCAGGGAGGGTATCTCGAAACCTGGAGATCTGGACCGAATGAAAGCACAGACAGGTAGGCGGACTGGTTGGGTGGAAGGAACCGCTATTATTCTTAGCACTATGATAACCCTAATGTTTTATTTGCCCTTTCCTCGTCTCCGGGGTTGGATTATTTAGCCCAGGCAATGCAAAGACTGGGATGCCTTGGGTGGCTGGAGAAGCATAGCAAGAGTGGAGGGTTGAGGATAATTCTAGTATAGGCTGCTTCATATAGAAACCTCACCAGTTGTTGTGTGTGTGTGGAAGGCTATTATCAACTTCGCGAGTCAGCAAAATGTTATAGATGAGGAATATTTTCTGAAATTATTGGAAACATTTACTTATGATTTACTACCCCAAATTACAAGAGGCACAAATAACGTATCTAAAAAGGGAGAACACTTTAAAAATAGCATGCCCTAATATATATTGGGCAGATAGCAAAAACAAACTAACAAAAAACTACTACATTAGTTAATTGCAGATGATTGTTACTCATGGTTTACAATTATTATTCAAGAGTTTTTTTAAAAAAAAGTAAAGTAAGCTAAGGAAAATCCCCAACTTTGACGTTCCAGCTGTTTACGGTATGTACTTTGTGGTTAAGAAAATTGTCAATATTGAAATACTTTCAAATACCTTTATAACATTGTCTATCTGGGGAGCCCTATGCCTTTTTTTTTTTTTTTTTAATGGCAAACAAAACAAGACAAAAACCCAAACCCCTACTAACACGACTGGTAGTGTGACCACTCCGCACGAGATGCTGTTGACATTTCTCTGTTGCATCATCGTGAGAAAAGGCCGAGTCTGTGTGCCAGGTGCGTTTGCCTGGTCTCTGCATATTGTAAAATAGACCAAAGGAGGGCAAGAGACTTCAGGTTCAGCTTCTTTCCACCCCCACCGCCCCCCAAGTCTTTTCCACTTGTCCCTTTCATTCCACTCCGGACTCCTTTCTTCATATTTTACTTAGCAGCTGGCGGATAAGTCAGTTTGCCGCATCTCTTAAGTATAAAAGATTTCTGGCATCTGAGTCAGCCTTGCTGAGCAGAACAAGTAGGAAAAGAGAAAGTCCCCAACTAATCTGGGTAGCACCATTCGACCTTTTCCCGAAGGGCGCTCTGGTCTTTCCACGCCGCAGACCTAGAGGGGCATGGTTCAGAAAACGACCTGGAGAAAGGAGATCGGTCAAGTCGTCATGTTTGTACTGTCCCCTCTTTCTTCAGGCAGAGTCCCTTGCTGCTCTTCTGCTCTTAGCGAATGGTTTAGAAAGGGAGCCTGTTAACGTCCCCTTAACTGTCCTTTCTGCGGACTCCCCTGATGGGAGATTATTCATTCGAACGAGATTACGTTTCCGACCCCGAGCAGCTTCTGCTTCCTACTGGACTGTGGCGAGTCAGGTTTTGAATTTAGAAATCCGGACAGAACCTTGGGAAGGATAGATAGCCCATGTGCTGGGATCCCGAAGTAGGATTTGCTCCCCGACTGCTATACTAAAAATAACCATCCTGTTACCCTTTTCCAAACCGGTCAGTCCAGGAACCCCTTGCCAGAGAACTTGTTACCAGTTTAGTGTTGGGAGCTGGGAAATGAATAGACTGGGTGGGGAGGGGCTGGGGTAGAGCAAAGCCCAGGGAACGTAACCTTTTCTAATTCTGCATACTGTACTCATTTTATGGTCAAATCCATGCGATGAGTGTTTGCCTGAGATTCCTTTTTTTTTGGGGGGGGGGAGGGGCGGGTGTAACTTTAACTTAAGCGCTTCTCAATTTGGTTTTTTTGGGGGAAGAAATCTACAAAACGTTAGGGCAAAGGGTATGTATATCCTGGATCGGGGCTGGCGGGGTGTCCTGCGAGCCTCGGAATGCATTCCTGGGGAGATGAGGCAGCAGGGAGGGAGAGGAAGGGGTAGGATTGAATGGGGGGAAGAAAAGCTGTTCTAGCCAAACTTCGTGTACTTAATATAACTCTGACCCTTTTAATTTTTAACATCTCTTCCCTTAATTAATCTGTTCAGGCCCTGGACTTAAATGGCTGTCCACAGCTGCTGCAAATTGATTTATCCCCTGATAAAGGTCGAGCTGCTGACCAAAGCAGTTTCCTTATGTGCAAACTAACTTGAAATCTGCTATGGAGGACATTCCCCACCCTCCTTCTTTTAAACAGCTGTACCATTTTGTTAAGGGCACTCCAGTGGTTTTTATCATCAGTTTTTGCTATAAATAAACTACCAGTATTGGAGAGAACACAAGAGTTAGAATGGTTGAGTTCACACTTAAAAGCCTACAAGATTATTCAGCTAGTGTAGGATAGATGGTCTATTAGCATTGTGGCCCTCAGTTTTAGTCTCCTGAATAGTTTACCTTGACCCTGTAAGTATTCTGTTGTTGAATTTGTTCTGGTCCTTACCCCGTCATTCCTTGAAAAAGTTCAATAAAAGTTTAGTATGTGGCTACTGGTTCAGTTGGCCATCCTGAGAGTGAAGAGTGATAATGTTATTGCTGTGGTTTCTGGCTTTATACTTCAATTGTTTACTCTCCCCCACCCCCTCGTGTTTAGCCATGCTTTAACTTTCTGGTGTTCTTAGATAATAGAGGAAAGGCGATTCTGATTTTTAAAAAAAATGTAGTTGCCACCGTGCCTTGAAGATCTGTGACAGTCTTGACAGTCTTAATCGTGGAATGCAATTTGACTAAGGTATTTCCTAAAGGCAAGGTAAATACAGAGGAAGTTTTTAAGTACATTGTTTTGTTTACTTGTACTATATTTAACGTCTTTCTGGGGCTCTTAAATATATTTACACATATGTGCACTTAGAAGCCCTTTTAAATATCTCTTTTATATTTAGTATGTAAAAATAGATTTTTTTTCTGGGTCTGAGAAGAAAACAACTGCAAAGAATTTGATTTTAAATCTTGTAGGTAATGTTTTCACTTGATGGACTAAATGGTCTCCAAATCTAGTCTTTTTTTTACAATTTATATTCATTACAAATAATGGGAGGGGGAAAAACAATCTAGTATTGTTTTAATGCCTAGGGAACTCTAAGGCTAAACAAAGAGTTTTTAAGATTGCACTCTTGATCTCCCTCAAACTTTCTTTGGCTATTTGTAATAGCAATTTCCAATAATCATTTAGTTTTAAATACTTAAAAAGGCTTACTTTACAAGAAGCATACTATCAATAGCTTGAACACTGGTGTCAAGTCAGGTCATTGGCAACTGCATGAGCTGATACTACTCTATGGCCTTTAGTTTTAAAATGATTTGTGAGATTTTGTTAGAAATAAAATAGTAACTACAATGGGCTTATTTGATCAACATATTTCTTTTTCCCCTTCTCCCGTCCAAATAAATAAAATAATGGAGATTGTTCTTTCACATAATAGATTCAATGTTTATAAATAGAAGTTTAGCTTAAGTAAGCTTTAAAAAAAATTAAATGGCAAAAGGGGGAGGACGAAGGGAAGAAAATGCCTCCACCTGGAATGCTGGTCAGTGGCTTGTCAGTTCTGGACATTCTCCTCTGTCAAATCCTGTTTCTCACTTCTTTGATATGAGCATCAGCTGACAGGCACTGAATGCAAAGCCTGCTTCATTGAGGCTCTGGGCAGGCAGCCTAGCAAGCAAAGCATTCTGAAAAAAACTGGCACCTGCAGGATTTGCATGTGGAGAAACAAGTCAGTTTTCATCTTGCTGGAGTTCTTTACTGTAATTTATGTAAGCCGAATGAGAGGAGATATTAATATGTTACAGTTTGGGATTTTTAAAATGTTCTTTGTGCTACTAGTCATCCTGAAGTGAGTCATAGCTGAAATTGAAGAAGGTGCACTTGATTTTGGTTAGTTATTTTAGCAGTACATATATGAAACTAGTATCTTCCTTTTGTAGTTTGCTTATTTGAAAAAATAGATTTTCAGACTTCGGTAATTTTAATCATTATTCATACTTAAAGGAGAATTAAGCACTTAAAATAAATTTGAAAAAATGAGGCTTTGAAAGTTATAGGACTCAATAACTAGCTATATATGTAAATCTATATGTATACCTACATGACTATGAACTTTTTGTTTCCAAACTTCAATAACTAAATAGCAAAATTCTCTAAATATATAAGCAAAAGAATTACTTAGATTCTTAAGTCTTTTTTTGATAATAAAAGAAGTGCATAACTCTGAACATAACTAATCGATGTTAAAAAAAAAAAAAAAACCAAACCAAAACAAATACCTTTGTGAATCCAAAGGGATCAGCCATTGATGAACAATTTAACTTCAAAAAATGGTCATAATCTGAAAAGAAATTTTCCATTCTTATTTTATTCACTGTGGATAAAAGTTCTTAAATAATGTTTAAAGAACAGTGGACATTTTATTAAAATAAACATTAGTTCAGTTTAATGGAGGTAATTGTAAGTGATAAGAGCAGAGCAGGTTATCTCTGTGTTGTTTAAACAGAAGCAGCTCCTTTGCACCGGTTCCAGTGGCCATCTGTAGGAGAGAAGGGCTTGCACCTGTCTGTCCACACTAATTATAGATTAGGGCCAAAGAAATGAAATTCGAGGAGGTTTTCAGCTAATGAAATCCATACTGATTTTATTGTAAATGTGTTTTATGTAAAGAGGGTGATGGCTGAGTTGTCAGCAGATAAATTGCTATGTAGCTGCTAGAGACTTTTTTTTAAAGCAGGATGCTGTTGCATTAACAAAGATGAGGAAGGAGCAAAGATTCACCATTCAAAATTTTTCTGTAAAAACAATCAAAATAACCTCTCCATCCATTTGATTCACATCTATAGTCATAGTTCAATTTGGAATCAGTATTATTGGGCTAGTGTGTCATTTGATGATCTTGTAGAGGCAGAATTAACCATTAATGTTTAAAATGCCAAAAGTTACACATGAAGTAAAAGAAGAAAATATAGGTTTTGTTTGAATTTTGCTGATAAAACATTAGAAACATCCTCTCCCCCCCATTTTGGTTTCATATACATGGGATATTAGAGTGAAATGAGTGAGGAATGCATTCTGCAATAAAAGGTCACATGAATGTCTACCACATCTGTTTATAGTAATTATGAACATAATTAACATAAGAATTACAAATGAAGTAATGACAAGCTGAGCAATGAGATATTATGCTATAATGGTCATATGCTGGAATTCTCACATTATAGCACACTGGAATTCACATAGTCAACGCAAAAAAGAAAATGCTAGATTTTTATCTATTTTAATGCTTCAAAACTTATCTGCCTGGGACAGATGGACTCCTTCCTTTATGTAGGAAGGTGGCCCATTATTAAGAGAGAGCCAGCTGAAATTAAGATTTCTAGCCTCCAGTCTGGACTTTGAGACAGCTGTGATTATAGAATCCCACTTATGGCATATATTTATGCTATGATTATTTTATTACTATATTACTTTATTTTAAAGTTTGACTGTTTTGTAGCTAGTGGTTTGCTCTAGAATTCCCATTTGAGATTTAGTTGATATTTCTACAATTGGAAATCATAAGTCAGTGACTACATAACAGTGGAAATATCTTCACTATGCCTTTCCAAAAGAATTTATTTAACATGTTTGATTTTATGCAATTGTCCTCATATCTTCAGTAATTTTAGGTGTATTCCATCCTTTAGTTTATGAATATAAAAGGGCCACTAACATTGATTTTACAGCATCTCAAGAGAACATGTTATAGAAAAAAAAATTGTGGTATTTGTAAATTGAGTCTAGTAACTAGGGATGTTTTTCTTCCTACTCTTGCATAAGGTTTATGGATGTTAGCATATAGTGTCTATTCCAAACTGGTTTTACTAAAATATTACTTTAAGGCAGAAATGTACATGATTGTGTCTGGTTAGTTTTCAATGTGGCTTTCAGTAGCAGCTAGAGAAGGGGTGAAAGGTGACCTTTTGTGAAAGTAGGAATGATACCCTAGAAATCTGGTATTAAATTGAAGACATGTAAGAGTGACAGATTTTCATTCCTTTAAGAGCTCACCAGCTTTTGTAAGGTATTCTGCCCAAATGGTTAGCTTCTTAGTAATGCATCTATCTCCCTTCTTCCTCTCCCCCCCACCCCCTTTTAAACTATTGCACCAGGTCACTTTTTTGAAGAATTAAGAAATATTACCTTGTTCATGTCTCAGTGATACCAAGAGGTTTTCACATTATTGGATTACTGGAGGATTTGTGACAGGCCCCTTTTTATCTGACATTCATTGCATTGACAAGATTTTCACACATGCCCTACCCCCATCCATGCTCCTGCTTTTCACTTTGTATTACATATCAAATTTCCCTTAATTCTTTTCTGGAGGTGGGGGTGGGGAGAGAGAAAAACCTACCACTAGTATACACACACACACACACACACACACACACACACACACACACTTTTTAGCTTAAGTAACTAGAAAGGATTGGTTAAATAATACCTGTCTTTGCACTCTCTACTTTCCAAGGTGATCTTCTGTATTTTTATTCCCCTCCCTTTTCAGTTCAATATGGTTAAAATCAACTGTCTTGTTAGCACAACTTTCAGAGTAACTGGATTCAAAAGTATGCAGCACATTGGTGATCTCACTTATCTTCCTCTTTAGTGAGAGCTTCTCAATCAAAGCTCTCCTGCTTTTAAATCTGACACACTACCTCCCCCCTGCCTCCCCTCCCCCAAATATTACCAGCCCTTACTCCCTTCATTGCACACCATTAATGCTTCTGATCAGGTGTTCCAAATTCCTGATGGATGCATTTAAAAGGAAAAGGGAAGCCTAAGGGGGATTCCCCCGAGTACCTTTCTTTTGACCCTTTTTGGGGAAGGTGAACCCTGGCCCTGTAGAATGCTTAAGTAGCTCTAGAATGTTTTGCAATTCTTGGGCCCGGGGCTGATTATGGGAAATCTGAGAGGTCTCCCGCTCCAGTTAATATTTCGAGCTTAAAATTCCTATCACTAATAAATCCAAACTTCAGAAATACAAAGAAAAGCTATTCTCTAGACTCTTGCTTAGACCATTTGAATTAAATACCTACTATGTGCAAGGCCCTATTCTACACCTTAGATTTATGATAGTGACCTAAAAAGTCACTTTAGTAACTGAAAGAGAAATGTCATGGCTTATTCTGGTGATATAAGCAATAAACTAGAGAGTACTGGAGCAAACAAGAGAGTTGGACTGAGTGGAGCAACATGATTTATTTCCTATGTGTGTTGGACATTATGGAAGAGAGGGATGGACCAGTAAAAAAGAGGGACAGAAATTTCCATTTAGGGTCAGTTAGGAAAATTGGATTTTATAAACATAAATATGTAAATTTTAAAAAGCATTCATTATGTGCATTCATTCTATGTGTCACTTTTGTAATGTATATGTATAAATAACTACACATGTATATATAAAGAAATGTAGACCTTTGTTTATGAGACAGAGGTTTGACTAGACTGGTTTTAAATTGTGACTAAATATGGAAAAAAAAAAAAAAAAACAAGTGTGATGTAGTGAAAAGAAGAGTTGATGTGGAATCCCATAACTTGTGGTAGATTCTAGCTACATGAACTTGGACAAAGTTCACTTAACCTTAGTAAATCTCTTGTTTCCTTATCTGTAAAATGGAGGGGGGGGGGGGGGGGGGGGGAGAAGGATTTTTATTTCCAGGACTTTTTCTAGCTCTGATTTCTAAAACGAAAGGTTTCTTTGGCATGCGTCTCCAAACAATATCCCATGTTCCACTTTAGGACAAAAGATTTCTTCTTATCTGGGCCAAGAAGGGAAATCTCATGGAATAGGTTTGACTTCCCCTTCCTGCAGAGGTGTTTAGGGCATGCAGTGGCAGGTTTCTGAATGGCCAGGGACAATGTGCCCTTGGCTGGCTATGTCCCCTGCATATCCTTTGCTAGGAAGAAGGCAGCTGGTTGGAGTGTTCTTGCCCACTCTCACCTCCCACCCTTACCCACCCCCCTGGCATTTTTTCCCTTTTTCACTAGGCCCTTTCCCCCTCTTTTCCCCCTGTTTCCCTTTTTTTTTTTTTTTTAATTTCCCTCCTTTTCCTACTCCATCTCTATCTTCCTTTCCTCCCTCTTTCCCCTCTCAGTCTCACACACACCCTCTGTTTATTTTCCTGCCTCCATCTGGGCCCTGCTGATATTGTAATCACCCTGATGCACATTGCCTTCCCCCCTCTCTCTCACTCACACACTCACTCACACACAATGTGCCATCCTGACAAGGCTTTTACTTCAGATAAGCTTCGATGTGTGTTTAATGAATACAAAGCCGGGGCCAGGCTGCTGCTGTTGCTGCTACTGCTACTGCTACTGCTGCTGCTGCTGCTGCTGCTGCTTCTGCTACTGCTGCTGCTTCTGCTTTTGCTACTGCCGCCGCCTCTGCTGCCTCCATAGCCACCTCTGCTCCTGTACTCCTGCCAGAAGGTAATCTCTGTGAAGAGGGGAGGGGAGACCAAGGGGAAGGAGGAGTGGGAATGAGGGAGGGAAGGAAAAAAAAAGGGGGAAGACTGCAATTTTCTTTCCTTCCCTCCCTCTCTTTCCAAATGATGCAGAAGTCAATAAGACTAGGAGAAGTGAAGATGTAACCTGTTATCTGTCTCTCCTCTTAGCTGGCGGAGAGAATTTACATTTAAAGATTAGCTGGGGGAGAAAGAGAAATCTGCCTTTTGTTGTGGGGTTAGGAGGAAGCATCAGTTCTGGCCTTGGCGCTATCTCCTATCACCTCCGCTATCCAAACAGGACTCACAGAGGTGAGATTACCCAAAGGGCCTTATCTCTAATTGGGTTTAGTTTTGCTGGTTTGAATGGATTTAGGAAGACTCAAGGATTGGGGAGGGGGATAATAGATTATTTATTGATTGGACTTTAAAAGCCATTAAAAGGAGGAAATAAACTGCCCAGTGACTTTATTATATATACATATTATACATACATACTTTATATATATATATATATATATATACATTATATTTACATATAACCTACACTTATGTATACATTGCATTTATACAACATATAAATACATTTATATATACACGCATATGTATATATGTATATATATAAATAATATGTATATATAAAGTATATGTATGTATTTAAAGTGAGACTTTGGAGAGACTCCCTTTAGATGGTCCCTGAATGAAGCTGCAGATGGCTTTGAATGACTTAAGTGTTTTATCTTCCTTCTCTGTCTTCTACCTCATTGTAGTTTAAAAAAAAAAAAAAAAAAAAAAAGTTATATGCTTGCAGGGTGCATCTGTTTAAGTACAATGGATCAGGGTAGAGGGTGAAGGAATCCAGAAGCCTTATTTGGTGCTTGGCTTTGCTTTTTCTTGGAGTGGTTTTTTTGGACGAGTGAGAAGTTGTTAAGAAAATTTGGATTGGTGAGAAAAACAAATGGAGCATTATTTTAATTTTGGACTAATCTGGTGGTTTTACTGTATGCTTTCAGCTTCTTAGTCCAGAGGAAAGATTGCTTTAAATATGTTAGCTATGCCAGATAGATTTGCTTTAAAATTGTCATTTCCATTTTATGTTTGGAAGTGTAACTCAAAATTCTTCATGGGACAAAGAGTGAATTTTCAGTTTTGGAAGCTAAAAATTCCAAAAATTTGGAAGCTAAAAAGCTATTGGAAGTAAACAATTATAAGGAAAAAAACTGAAAAAATGTGTTCCTTCCAATAAGCAAGGTAAAAAGGTGTTTGTATAGATATATAGATATGATCCAGTAACTAAAAGCCTAATTAAAATTTGTTTAAAGGCAAGGGGGCATGTATTCTTGTTGACAGCAGCAGATCGATTGGGTAAGACAATAGAGTCCCATTATTTTACTTCTATTGACTGAACATATTGACATTTCAGGTTTGCAATTGCCTCAGTGAGCATGATGAAACATTGAAATTCACAGACCAACTAGCTAGAGTGGCACATATATTACTGTATGTCATCTCTGCCTTCGGGTTACCTTATCACTGAAGCAGAATGGTAATGGATGGCAGAAGAGTACTTCACATGGGTTAGGGTTCCATCAGTTAAGAAACTGACATGGACCAGGTCTTTGGAGCATCTTTAATTATACCTAGAATTATGTGCAGGGAGGTTGGTGCTCCTTAGTTGTTGTGAGGAGTGAGGGAAGGTGGTGCATTTTGAGTTTACCATCTGAGAAACAGACTGGCTAAACAGGGTCCTTATATTTCATGTTTCATAAGCTAGAAGACTTGTTTTAAACTTTTACATTTAACACACCAGCCAATATCAGTAGTGAATTGTTGGAGTTGTAATTTAGATGCTTGCCAGGTTGGGCTGGGATGACATCTGTTCTTTGACAGTCTGGGATACTCCAACCCCCAAGCACCTGCTAAAGCTACATCTAATATAAAACATGTCTAAGGATAGTAAAGCAAACTTCAAAATAAGGTTAATGGTCTGGGGCTTTTTTTTTTTTTTTTTTTTTTGGCTTTTCTATTTTTGATTGATAATAACAGGAAAACAAGAACAATTTAGGAACACATGTGTACGTGTATATAAATATATGATCTGAGCATACACACGCACACAGTATATATGAATAAAGTCTCTGCAGTTAGGGACAGAAATATCAACTATAAGCTGTTCACCTTCTTATTCTCCTTACATTTTTTGAAAACTAATTTTCAATTATCTTTGGCTATATTATGAAATTGTGTCTTGGGCAAACCGAGGAAGGAAGGGAATTTTAAGCAGACAAAGAACTTATAATGTAAAGAACCAATAATGATGCAACTCATTTTAAAAAGTTCAATGCAAATATAAAGCAGTATTATACTATTTACAATGTGTGTGTGTATACATATATATATGAAAATTGTTGGCAATAAGTAGGCCACTGATGCTCTGAAAGATGGTTAGAAGAAAACTAGTCCTTTATACCATTTTCATGAAAATATTAGGTTTCTGTTTGATCAGCAGGTGCTGCAAAGATGAAAGCCATGTGTACATTTTCAGAAGGCCAAAAGTGTCAATTCAGAAAAGGAAAGTGATAAGAGAAAATGCAATCAGTTTTCCTGTTTTCAATTTGTGCAGGATTTGAAGAGCTGTTTTGTTAAACTGCTACATCTGCTCCAATATGAATATTGAACTACTTCCACTAAAAATAACACCCTGTAATTTGGAAGCTAGTGCAATCTTTTGTTAATGCAAGTGGGTTATTTAAAAACAAAAAAAAAATACAAAAAAACCCCAATTTTCTATTCTGAAAATCTCTTGCCTAATATGCATTTTTGTTTATTGGCACTTTTATCTTTAGCAGATAAAATGGTATTATGCAATTAGGACTTGATCTTGCTTGGCTGTGAAAGAGGTATCCATAGGTAAAGATCAGAGTAGCTTCCATAAAACAAAATGTATTTTTTAATCTTAAAAAATACTTCATAAGTATATTCTAATTCTTTGAAATTAGTTATTACTTACATGTTCCAGTAGTACATTATTTTTACCCATTGCCAACTAATAGGACATACAGTTAACAATATTCCATTGCACAGTGAGCTTTCTTTGATTTATTTCACCCTTATTATACCTGCAAATTTAAGTTTAAACCAATCAAGAATATTTTACTTACAGAGGCTTTCAGAATAATTTTTTTCAGGCTTAAATAAAATGATTAAATTATGCTTGAGTGCCTGCATACAAAAGCATTGGTTTAATAGTGCTGCTAATCAAATAAGTTTTATGGACGCGGAAAGCACCCCATTAGAGAAAAATTGGAAGCATTTTACCAGTGACATATTCAGGAAAAAGAAAGGTTTGTTTTCAACCATTTAAAGTTAATGATGATGATAAATAATAATAATAATAATAACTCATCCTTTTTTTAGATAGTCCTATTGAAATTATCATTTGATCCTATACCTTGAATGGAAAAAATATGTGAATGAAAGCACTTTTCTTTGTAGAACATAAACGTGGGAAACTAGTATTTCAAGAAAGAAGATTAACATTTTTAAAAATTCAATTTATTTTCAGTTCTAAATTCTCTTCCCTTACTCCAACCCTTTCCCCTACCAGTTGAAAAAACAAGAGATACAAAACCCTTACAAATAAGAAGAAATGAAAAGCAAATTTAAATTCTGAAATTTGGATGAAGCTCTGTGATTTACTCAATTTATATTTTTACAAATAGATTGACTTGTAATATTAAACGGGATTGTCATTTCATCATGTCCGACTTTTTGTGACCCTTTGTACCATACTGTTGGGTTATATCTTTCTCCAGTGGATTAAAAAACAAAACAAAACAAAAAAAAAATGGTAAAGTGACTTGCCCAGAGTCACATAGCTAGTGAGTGTCTTACATTGAATTTGAACTCAGTCTTCTGACTTCATTTATCTTCTGAAACACTTAGCAGCCTCCTAAAGTAAATAACTGACTTGTAAAGTTTAAGTAATGGTCATTAGGAAAATGATAATTATTGATCCTTATTACTTGCATTAGTATACTCTAAAGCTTTTAGAGAAAATCACAATCTTGTGTATAGGTAGAAAAAATTCCACTAAATTAGCATGTTTGATAATATTTGTCTCTTAAAACCCCATCTATTAAAAAAAAAAAATGCCCTGTTTGAAGCCTGTATTTTGCATGCAACAAATCAAAACAAGATTCAATTGTACTTTCTATAATTTAGAATGTAAGATAAAAAAATTAAATTTTGTTCTATAACTTTCAGAGCTAGTGAATAAAGTAGGCATATACACTTAATGTTCTGTACCTAATATTTATAATATACTTAAGTAATGACCCCGAGCCACTTATTCATGTACAAAATTCACCCCAATTAGTTTGTACAATTTCTTACCATGTATGTCAATTCAATTTTGAAATACAGACAGTATTACAAACTGAGTGGTATTGTCAGTATTTCCATGGGAAAGCTTCCAGTAACCCTTCTGTAAGCTGCTTGTGAAATAATGTCAATGCCTTCTCCACTGGAGCCAGTAAGAGTTTAATGTACCATTCTTAATGTTTAGAACACTGAGCTTTTGCAATGTCTCTGTTTTGGGGAAAGGTTAGAACTATTTACAACATTTGGAACCGTTAGCAAGAGATGGGCTTCTGCAAACACTACCAAAAGTCTGATATTTTTCTTAAATTCTACATTAATAGAATGTCTCATTAATTAACCCAAGAAGGAAGAAGTCGATTTTTTATTGTTGGTATTGTTGTTCTTATCCTTTTTTATGGCTTACTTTAATTAAGGTCATTAAGGCAAACACCCTATTTTGGTAAAAATGACTTGAGAACACTAGTTCATTCGAGTAGATTGAGAAGTATTAAAGAAAGATATAGGGCCCAGCTCTTAAGCTTTGCCGCATTATCTGTCCTACAATTTACCTACTGGGAATGTGACTGCCCAGGTTCATTTAATCTATTCAAACTTGGGGCTTCTATCACTAACCTCAGCTTGAGGATTTTTCAGTTGTTGGAATAGGGAATCCCTAGGGTATTATATAGTTGCTGGTTTTCATCAAGATCTGGCTGTGTTCCAATGGTGAGGGAAGTTAGTTATTCTAAGTATATTTTACATTTTCAAAACTGTATATTTGAAAGTAAACTTCCTTATAGAATGCTCTTGGCTATCAGGTTGCAAAATGCTCTTTGAGAATTATATGTGAAGATTAAAAACCAGCTTCTTTTTTTATAGTATTTCCCCCATCTCTTTTAACAGTGAGATTCTAGGTGTATCTGCTTTATTTTGTTAGATTTTTCTTTTCTTTCTTTTCTTTTCTTTTTTTTTTTAATTTTCCTTTTCTATATTCTATGATCAGAAAAGATTTCACATGGATTCTGATAGAATTCTTTTATTTTTATCTATAAATATAGAGGACAAGAATATAGGAAACTTTACCATGGATGGCAAGGAGAAATATTTTAATGGTAATATAATACTTGCTAACCTTTGACAAAATTTGACAAAGTTTGCAAAAATGGTTTACCTAAATGGACTTATTCAGTCCTCATAAAAACCCTGTGACATATTCTTTATAAATAACCTAATTTTACAGATGAGAACAACTGAAGCTCAGAAAGACTGAGTGCAAGCCTGTCTCAGGGTCAACTCAACTAATACAAGTCAGAGTTGGAATTTGAACAGTCTGTCCTGATTCTGCTTCTGTCTCTAATCAAGTATGGGAATCGTATGGAACATTGTCTTCCTACACATCAGTATGTATGGAACATTATAATGTACTTATTTAAAGCACAATGCTTGACACATAGTAACTGCTTAAAAAATCTGGGCATCAGATGAATTTATTTCATAGTTTGCTCCATGATTTCTATTAGGCAATGGATTGCAACAATGTTCTTTCTTTCTTTCTTTTTTTTTTTCATTCATTTAGTCATATTCACCTCTACCTGATTCCATGAACTTCATCCTTGGGATTTTCATTGCAAAGATAATGAATGGAGTGTTTTATCATTTTCCTTTCAGTGTTGCCATTTCACAGATGAGGAATTGAGGCAAATAGGAATTTTGTGACTTGCTCGGGCTCACACAGATAGTAAATGTCAGAGCTGGATTTGAACTTGGATTTACCTGACTCCAAGCAAAGTGCTGTATCCACTTTACCCTCTAGCATCCCCTAGCTTATCTTTATTTAGTCAAGAATTATTGAAGATTTCAGTTGTTGCCCAAAGAAAAGAGCCTAATTCATTTTCTTTAGCAGAAGCTGGTCTCTTGTAATAAAATATTAAGGTAGATCACTTATATAAGAAAGGAGAAATAAAGGAGTAATAACTACATTTAAGTGGTGATGAGTGCACCTGTGCCTGTTGATATCTGAAATTGAGCATTTTAAAAGATTTTTCAGAAGTCTCAAAGTGAACACTTCTAAGTGTTCACTTCTAACATTTAAAAATTGAAAATAATAGAGGAGCCAATGGTATCTGGGAATGAATCATTTCACCAAGTCAGATATAAGATCTTAAGTAGGAAGGTTTTAAAGAAATGGTCCTTTTGAGGTTGCCTGATGTAAATCATTATGTCATTCTCAACTACTCATAACAAAATCGACAAATTTAGATTTTGCATTCATTTTGAGAATGACAAGAGCTGAAGGTTCTGACCAGGGTTGCTTAATGTGGTTTAGGTAGCCAAGGAAGACTTAAAATATATCAAGTTGGCAAGAATTGGAGTCTGATTTACAAAAGTCCCAACAATTGTCACAGGTGTGCTTCTCCTGTGATTTAAGAGGTGGTGACTTATATTTTTGTCATGACCAAGGAATGAATGAAGGAAACAAACATTTATTAAATGCCTACTATGTGCCAGGCACTGTGGCAGGTGCTTTACAAATAGTTTCAACATCCCAGGTGATAGTAGAGACTTGCTATTTGTCAAGATGTTTATTCATTCAATTGTAAGTTATTAAAGATTTGCTCTGTGCAAGTCATTATCCCAAGTGCTGGAGATGCAAAGGAAAAGGAAGAAAAAAAAAATTATCTGCTTTCCAAGGTACTTGCTCTGATAAGTAAGTTAAAGAAAACGTACTTGCTCTGATAAGTAGATAAAAGAAAATTGAGAAAAGCTTTCAGTTGAATTTGGAACAGGTTTTAAAGTGAGAAGGATGTGAAGCTGACCTGTGTTCCTAGGTTTCCTTGCTGTTGCTTTGGAGGTTGTCATTCTGTGCATTAAACACCTATTTTGCGTCAGGCACTATGCTAAGTTCTGGAATACAAAGAATGGCAAAAGACAGTTCTTTGCTCTCAAGAAGCTCATAGTCTAATGGGGCATAAACACTAGTCTGTACAAACAAAAAAATAGGATAAATTGGAAATAAACAACAGAGGAAAAGCACTAGAATTCAAGTTGGCAGAAATAATTTGGAATGCTGTTGAATATAGTGGGAAGTCAGACTGAGATCTTGCCCTACTTTCCCTTCACAGGAGCAGGGGAACTTATATACATACCTTTCAGGACAATGAGTCACATATCTCTAAATAGGTATTTTATAAGATCCTCGGGAGATGTTATTACTTGAGTGGATTGGACATTATCATAAAAAGCCTTGTAGAAAACATCACCAAGAGTTTTTAACAACATTGGCTAACCATGTTCAAGAAGCAGGCAGCCATTACTAAGTTTCAGGGAGAGTACTGGCAGGGTGGTGAGATAATTAGAGCACTAGGAGAGAGGAGCCACACTATAATCCTATTAAAGGGAATATTTGGTAAGAATGCTTCACTGGAGATTAAGGGAGAACGTTCCTAGTGACACTCAGGTAGGGCCTGTTGCCAAGGAGATTAAAGCATACTGCCGCCAGCGACCAGAGAATCCTGCCAAAAAGTTTATAGATAATGGTACATGAGGGGTTGCTATGGCAGGACTGTGGGGCCTGGGAAATAGTATGGCAGAATTGCTAAAAGTATTTAAGATGTAAATCAAATGAAGGCTGTGGTTTGTGGAAAAAGCAGATTGAGGAGTCAACTCTAAATTGTTATTTTAATTATCCTGAAGCTAAATGTTTTTTGTTTTTTTTTTAAATAGCTTGCTTTAGGAAGTTAATTAGGTATTAAAGGTTTTCCCCCATCCCTTAGTTTTAAGAGTTTTAATAATCTAAAGGTGTATATGTTGCAAAGGTAGCAATGAAATATAGATAAGGAAAGACAACACAGTTTACTTCCTGAATATATACATATGCTATGTACACAGTGATGAGCAAATACAGCTGGGAAGAGAAGCAGATGATACTGGGACTAGAGCTACAGTGTTTATTGCATTGACATTGTGATCCTTTCCCTAGAATGTACACATTTTTCCAAGTGACAGTGAGACTGCTTTGACTTTTATCCTGAGTTAGAGAAATTCTTTTTCTTTTTCTTTTTTCTCCCTACTCCCATTTGTCATACATACATTCATATCTACATACTAGCTAGGTTTATTTAGGAACCAAAACCAGATCTGAGCTCTGAGAAACAAATATGGATTATGAATTCTCATCTCTCTGGGATTGGTTAATAGGTGGGTAAGCAAGTCAGGCCAGGTCTAAATGGGAAATATATGTGCTATGTCTCTACTGGCTTGTCTGAGTTATGTTTTGGTTTTGCTAGAAGGAGAGCATGTAAAATAAGTTATAAAGGAAATATATATGCATATATATATATATATATATATATATATATATATCAAAACAGTATATTTCAGTGAGACTCAATTCACTTATAATTTAAGATAATCTGAAAATTAAGATTCTTACACCAAGCAGGCGCCTTATTTCAAAATCAAATCACTGAATTATTATTGACTGCTCACTGTGTACAAGACACAATGAAAACAGAGTTGAAGGAGATAGGCTGTAAATCAGAAGATAATTTAATTTAGCTCCTTTCTGAGCAGAAATACCATCCATATAGAGTCCCTAAAAAGTGCTCATCCAACTTCCACTTGAAGTTGTCCAGTGACATGGAACATGCTACTTCTTGAGGCAACCAGTAAACTTTTGGGTAGCTCTTCTTGTTAGAAAATTTTCTTTCAAATCAATATGCATTTCCCATTTTTCTAATTTCCACCTATTCTCCCTAGAGATGCCCTTCAGGGTCAACCAGGACAAAATTTAGTCACTCTTCCACCTGACAGTGCTTCAAACACATGAATAATTATGTCCTTTTTCAAATCCAAGATGCCTTTAAGTCTTCTCATAATATTTCCGCTATCTTCAATTAATTCAAGGATAGCAGGACATAAAGTTCCTTTACCTTCTTGACTTTCTTTTAGTGCAGGTGTTCCAGTTTGATAATGTTCTTCCTTCACATACTTAGAATTAATCACAGTACTTAAGATACAATCTGCTCCTGTAGGAACAATCACTTCCCTTCTTTAAGTAACCACTTGTATTTGTTTAACCTAAGGATATATTAGACTTTTTGGCTGTTGTATGACACACAGGTTGACTCATTAAGTTCATAGTTGCCAAGATGCTGAGATCTTTTACATATGAATTTCTGTCTAGCCATACTTCCTCTTTCTTACACTTTGAAAAGTTGACTTTTGAAGCCGTGATGTTTCATTTTATTTATTAGATGTGGCCCATCATTCTGGTGGCCTATTTATCTTTTTTTTTAGATCCCAATATTGTGTCTCCTAGAAGTTTGTTACTTTGAAATTTGTTAAACCTTCCATGTATATATCCATCCAAGTAATTGATAAGTATAATATTGGTTCACTGATCCCATTAAGTTTATAGTGAGAGGGTAGATGGGACATGCAGGGAGGGAATTTGACAAATTTGTGACATGTTAATAATAATAATAATAATAATAATAATAACAATAAAAATAAAAGCTATAGTTAACAGCCCAAGACAACTATAAAGATATCACAAAGCAATATTTCCAAATGAATTAATATAGAAAAAGAAGGCTGGGGTTACATTTTTGTGATGCTTAAAGTGATTTCAGAACCCCAAAGTAGTTTAGTGAAAACATTTTTATCCAAAGAGAAAACTGAGGCTCAGGGAAAAGTCAATAACCCATGTTTCTCAGATTCAAAGAAAAGAATGCAAAATGATCTTTCATGCTCTAATCCTCCTTGACTTCTATAGCATTTGATACTGTAGATCATCCTCTCCTTTCTTCATATTTTTGTTCTTGGCTTTCTCAGTCCTGAATTATCAAGACTATCCTCTGACTTCTGACCATGTTTTTTGACTCATTTTTCCATCCTTAAACATGAGTATTCCCTAAGGTGCTGTCCTAACCCCTATTCTCTACATATCACCTTTAACCATTTGTTACCACATGTGTTTTCCTTTGTTTCAAGGATTCTCTCCTTGCAAATGACTTTCACATCTATAGCTTCAACCTGAACTCCTCCCTAGAGCCTAGTTTAGTCTTTTTTTTCAGCTGCATACTGGATATCCCTTATAACCTTAAATTCAATCTGTCTGAAACAGAATGCATCATTTTCTGCTCTCCAACTTCATTTCTGAATCTCAGAAGCATTTTTATTGCAAATATTCAAAATCCTATTGTTTTTACCTATGACGTATTTCTTGAATTCGTGTCTTCTTGTCCAGTTATACTATAATCCCCATTTTTCAGATCTAATTAATCTATGCTTATCTAGACTATTTCAACTATTGAAATACTTCCATAACTGGTCTTCTTGCCTTCAATCTATGAAGTCCTTAATGATTTTCAATATGTATTGCCTAAATAATCTTATCCTCTCTGTGATCATATGTCAATTCATTAGCAGTCAGTGAGTTCTCATTATTTATTGAACAGATCTTACATTCTTTATATTAGGTTTCTAAGAATTCCAGTTTGGATTTGACTTAACCTTTCCAACTTCCTCTTGCTGCTACTTTTAGTCACCTATGATTTTCTTGTTAAACTATCATTTATTACCTTGTCTTTTTCCCCCCATTCTCAACCTGTCCTCTCATTTCTGTGCTTTTTGTTCATATATCTTGACATAATTCCCTGCCTCTGAGTAATAGTTGAAATTTATCTATTGTTTCAAACTTTACAAAGTAATTTATTTATCTCTGTGTGTATGTGTATGTGTTTATATATATATATATATATATATATATATATATAAACACAGACACATATAATTTCATTTGATCATTGAGATTACCCTACAAAGTAAGTTTTAACCCCATTTAAAAAATATGAAAATGGAGGCTCATCATATAAATCACTGAAATAGTTCTTATCATTTCTATAGCACCCTATTATAAATTCTTTGAAGGTAAAACCTGTACCCCTCCTTCTCCGTCCCTAGTGCCTTATTAATAAGAACACTTACTCTGTGTTCTTTGTTGTAGAAGAATTTGTACAGTTCTCCATTTAAAAAGAAAAAGAAAAAACCAAAAAAAACTTGTTGAGTTAATACTGATGCTGCAATCTTTGAAATGGAGTTCAAGTTATTCTTTTGAATGATGTGGGTCAGATTTGGCTTAGATATACCAGTCAGGAAGAAAGGCAGAAATGTTGGGGTGGGAAAGTTCAAGTTTTCTAAGGAATAGATCAACAAATATGGGATGTTTATGTAGGAAAATAGAAATAAAGAGATTGGGTTTTCTTAAATACCAAGTTAAAGTTATTTTTCTGTATTATAGGATTTCATTATCAAAATTTTCTTTTAGGAAGCTTTGGTTGTTCATATTATTTAGGATGGATCAGAATGGGGAGAAATTAGAGTCAAGGAGGCCAGTTAAAAGGTATTACAGTAATGTAGCCAAGAAGTGATAAGAAACAGACTTAGGCAATTATAATTATTGGACAAAAGCTAGATGATTTACATAAGAGATAACAGATTTTTGAGACTGATTACATTTCTGTGTAGGGGAGAAGGAAAAGGGAGCAGTTGAAATGACTTGACAGATTTCAAACCTAGATTATTAGACGAATAATGTTAACAACAACAGGAATAAGGAAATTGGGATGAAGTGTAGCCATGATAGGAATTTTTGAGCCTAGGGCAGGTGATTGGGGACAAGGGAGAGGAGGGGACAAGTTGTGAAAGACTGGATATTGGTATGAGGAGGTGGAGTAGAATGCTACTAAATATCATCAGGTAGCTTCCAATCCATTGCAACAGGCATTTATTATTTTGTGCAAGATACTGTGCTAGCTAAGCTTTGGGTATAGAGGGCAAATTAATTTTTTTTTTCTCTCAGGGAGCTTACATTCTATTGGTAGGATAAAAGTATATACATGAAAACTTGAAAAATTAATAATAACTTGGGCATTCTGGAAAGTCTTGCTGGGTCTTGAAAGAAAGTAAGGTTTCTACAGAGATGGAATGGTGGTAGGAGGGCACATTCATGTGGAATAATACACTATGCAAAGCCCAATAGGTGGGAGATGGAATGCCAAATTTAGCAGACAGTGAACACACGACTGTAACTTGATCATATTAGATTTGAAGAGGAGTAAAATATTATAAACTTAGAGAATATGGCTGTCTTAGGTTATGAAGGGTGGGTTTTAAAAGTTGAGAAGTTTGCTATTTTTTCATAGAAGCACTAGGGAGCTATATGCCATTCCATAGCATGGAAATTAAATGACTTGATTTGTGCCATAGGAATATTATTTGGACAACTGTGAGTAAGATTGTAACTTAGGAGTCCAATTAGTAGAATGTGGTAGGGGTTTAAGTAAGAGATAATTAGAGTTTAAGTTAGTTTAGTTGTGTGAATAGAGCGATGGGTAGAAATGAGAAATGTTATGGAGATAGAATGAATAAGATTGTACCTGATTGGGTATAATAGGGAAGGAAAAATCAAGAATGACTCCAGAGTTGTGAGTACAAAGATGGTGGTACCCTCATCAGAAAGAAAAACTTGGAAGAAGGGGTTAAGTTGGGATAAATGGAGAGAATTTCCATTTTAGACATATTGAGTTTGAAATTACAATGGGATATATGAGTAGGAAAGTTTAGGAAGAAGTTGGGAAGAATAACTAGAATGTAGGAGAGAGTAATCACAAAAAAACTGTTGTTTTAGTGGGAAAATGTGGAAAATGATGAAGAAATTATGAAATCACTGAGAGAGAATATAGAGAAAGAAATGGAAGCTCAGAATAGAGCCTTATGTATGGTACAAAGGGTAAGGCGTTGGTGATGTCCAACAAAAAAGACTGAGAGAGTTTAAGATGAGCTAGGGGAGAGCAGTCTCAAAAACAGGTTGGAGAAAATTCAGCATTAGGAACTTGCCATCCATTAAAGAGAGTCAAGAGAGGGGAGGACTAACATAATGTGACTAAAAGTCACTGGGTTTAGAAGTTTAGACATTGTTGATAACCTTGGAGAGAAAGCAAGATTTCAAGAGATGAGAAGTAAATTGGAAGAAGTGAATATGGATGGAAGCAAAGAATGTAAACAACTTTTCTAGGATCTTGGCACTAAAAGGAAGGTGATAATAATAATAATAGCAGTCTCAAAGACAATTTGGAGAAAACCTTCAGCAGTGGGATGTTGTCATTCACTAAAGAGAGTCAAGAGAGAAGAGGGCTAATATAATGGTCACTGCGTTTAGAAGTTTAGACATTGTTGATAACCTTGGAGAGAACAAGTTCAATTATGTTGTAAACTTGAAAGCAAGATTTCAAGAGATGAGAAGTGAATTGGAAAAAGGGAATTGGAGATCCAAGTGAATACAGAAGCAAAAAATATAGACAACTTTTCTAGAATCTTGGCTTCTACAAGGAGGGAGAGATAGTAATATCCATCTCAAAAACAAGTTGGAGAAAACCTTCAGCAGTAGGATGTTGCCATCCACTAAAGAGAGTCAAGAGAGAAGAGAACTAATATAATAATCATTGGGTTTAGAAGTTTAAAGATTGTTGATAATGTTGGAGAGAACAAGTTCACTTATGTTGTGAAGTTGAATGTAGACAACTTTTCTAGGATCTTGACTATTAAAAGGGAGGAGATATAATAATAATAATAATAAGAATAACAGTTCTGGTTAAGCTACTGGCTTTCCTTTTTTGACTCCCTTTTATACTTTTATCATCAAATTTGTACTTACAGATAGGTGGAACCTGTAGTATTTGATTATGGTGGGCTAAGCCCAATACAAAGAAGTTGTCTTTAGGGGCTGTTGAGATGCAAAATTGATGGGAATGAGAGCTCACCTTGGCTATGCAGAAATGCATCTTGTAGTGTTCTCATCTCTACCTCTGTAGAGTGTGTGTATGTGTCAAAGTAAGTTTATTGAGTCAAATGAATTTCTTTGTGCTGAGAAAAAAGGAAGTGATAACTTAGGTGGGAAACTTGGGACATTTGGGACTCAAGTAGCAACCCTAACCACAGGGCTTCTGGTGCTGACTGCCCACTTCTGTTGTCCATTCTTGCTGAGCTTGAGCTAGGCCACTGGGTAGCCTTTCTTGAGCCTGTGACGAGCAAGATAGACACATATTCTTTTTCTCCCATGCAAAGAACCTACCTCTTCTCCTACATAAAGAAGTTTAAAGATTCCTTGACACAAGTAGTATACCACTTTGGAGATAGAGATGAAAGTACAGATCTGGAAAATCACCTTACTCATGAATAGATGTAGAGATGGAAGGACAATTGAGGCTGTCTAGGGCAGGCCTTCCTTTGTATGTCTCCCTCTCCCCATCCCTTTTTTTTTTTAATAGAAGAAGACACTGAAGGTCAGAGTAATTAAGTGATTTGCCTTAGATCAACACAGGTAATAACCGTTTAGGGAACTCCTGTAGAGGAAGGATTCTTAACCTGGGATTCCTGACCCCCTAGGGTGTTCATGGAGAGAATACAGGGGACCCATGTGTTTGGATCAGAAAAGTATATCTTTTTTTAAAATAAAATTTCATTATGGAACATATAATCATATAGCAATAATAGCTAATATAATTGATATCCTTGGTGATCCAGTTTATTATATATATTTTAAAATACTTTGAGAAGGGAAGTCTATAGGTTCCATTGGACTGTTAAATGGGACTGTAACAGACCCACACAAGGTGAAGAACCACTGGTGTGGAGGGTAGTAAGCAGAGGCTTGAATATTGTGCATTGAAAATCAGCTTCATTTAGGTGTATGAAAGAGAAAGAGAAGTATCAGAGAACTCGGCAAGAACATTCAGAGAGGGAAGCAAACATATATAGACATTAATTTAAGGAAAGACTTTTTCAAAGGAATAGGAAAATAAGCAGTTTTGAGGATGCAGAGATAAATCAGGGGTGAAAACTGGAAAACTAATCAGATTTGGTAATTAGAAAGTCATTGGTGACCAGTGTCATATCTAGGTTGTGCTGAGTTAGGATAGTGAAATTTAATGGCCAAAAGGTATTTAAAGTAATGAGAATAAGAGTAGTAATTTTTTTAATTAGGGAAATTCCAGTAGACCTGTCTCCTCTTTCTGGTTGTCCCAACTTTTCCTATCTTACCCCTCTCCTGCCTTCCTCAGGTTGTGATCATCTCAGCAACAGCTTCTTGGCACCCTAGGATCTTCTTTAGCAGAGGACAGTGGCAGTGCCCTTGGTTTCCTTTCTTAGTGGTCCTTTCTTAGTGGTGTGGAGTTTGCCCATTTAATTGAACTTGTCCCAAGGATAGTCTGTATTCTTTCCACAAAAATTTAAACTTATATGGGAATTTGCCTAAAATAAGGGGATTGGATTTAAAGACCTTTCTAAGCAGATTTCAGCTCTAAATCTGTGATCTTAGGGGACAGGAAGTTTTTATTCAGTTATTTCAAGAGCTGTTATGGAGGGAAATAGAATGTGCTTTGTCAGATGGTGATGTGTTTCCCATTGCCAGATGCTGGATGACTTGTTTCAAGGAGTCCTAAACTGCTCAGGTAGAACTGGGCTGGATGATTTCTCAGGCCCTTTTCAGTTCTGAGGTTATTCTGATTCTAAGAACAAAATTCAATATAAGAGTTACTGATATACCCAACAAACTGTGTTGGAAGTGGTTTTGCCTTTAAGGAGATTCCAAAGTCTTGGGGCCCCAAAGGCAGAGTTCCTTCAAAACTAATATTCACAGAAAGTTTGTTTTGGTTCAAAGCCTTCAATCTGGGGGAGATTGTAGAAAATCTACTTTTAATCTTTGATCTTAAGCCTTATTTGGACATTTTTATTATTTCTCTAAAATGGTTCATTCTTGAGTTTCTTTTTTTCCTCTCCTTAAACAGACAGCCTTCTCTGATACCAATTTTGTTTGATAAAAATTCACAGAAAAGAATAATCAAAATTATTTGCATTTAAATTAGCCCAATATTAAGTAGTGCTTTTTACATGCTCCAATAAAAATTGGAACCCAAGCTATTTTCTTCATGTTGTTTTAAGAGGGTACAGATTTTTACGTAACTGTTTTGCTTTTCAGAAACAAAATGCATCCACTTTTGATTGCATAAGCAAATTTCTTTAAAATACTTGCTTTTTATTTGTGAAATTTCTACTAGAGGGGAAGAATACAGACTGACCAGTTGGTGAAAGCTTATGTCTATTCAGTTGTTTTTCGGTTGTGTCTGACTCTTTGAGATTCCAAATGGGGTTTTCTTGGCAACGATTCAATGGTTTGCCATTTCTTTCCGCAGCCCATTTTACAGATGAGGAAACTGAGGCACACATGGTTAAGTTATTTATCCAAGATCACATAGCCATATTGGAACTCATCTTGCAATGGATAGTGCATCACTTAACTGCCCTGCTGATGAGACCTTTTGTTCTGTATTATTGCATTTCAGTTTGCAAAGATAGTGACAAAGACCCAAAAAAGAAGGGCTGCTGTTGTTGGACTTGAGTAGTTTTCCTAGTTTATCTTAAGTGACCTTCATCTTTCTCCTCTAGTTAGTCCCTGTCATGCAGGTTTCCACAAGGCGTTCAGTGCTCTGAGGTGGTCCCCAGATGCTCATGACTTGGAAGAGCTACCCTTTTCAGGATCTTCCCTCAGTTTCTGTGCCCCATCATCTGCTTCCTACTACACATTAAAATTTATCTGCCTTTTGTCTTTCAATCCTTCTGGGCCCTGCCAGGTCATTGAACTAATCATCTTTAATGTGCTAACAGCTTACACAGTTACTCTTTCTAGCTAACTTTTCTGTTTAGGATATAAATGTAGAGTTTAGAGGTCATTTAGCCTAATCTTGTCATTTTGCAGATGAGAAAACTGAGACCAAATGATTTATACAAGTTCATTGAGATGCTAATCAGCCAAGTGTTCATTTGTTCTGTTTTTGTGTGTTTGTTTTTAAATCCAGATCTTTTTACTCCACATACTACACTGACTCATAGTGGCTACTGTCTTTCAGGGACTTAAAATTAGTGAGCAAAATGAGATTTCAGAGGAAAAGGGAGGGAAAGACTCCCTTCTCTCCCCATTCTGTGTATATATATTTTGAGAAGGGAAATATAGTGGTTAAGAACTATAGAAACGACCTATTTTGCCTACAAAAACTGCCTAGCTTAATTTACCCTAATTTAATGGGAAATTCTTAATGCTAGAAATGATACTAAATTATGAAAACCTATCTAAAGAATGGGTTTTTACCAGCTATCCTTATTAAGAACTTAGATTTTCTCTCTCTGGTGAGATCAGCTTGACAATAACAGCAGCAGCAGCAGCAGCAGCAACAGCAACCAAATCATGTTTGCAGCTAGACAATTACAGTAGACCCTAAGATCTGTGACTGTCAACCATGAACACAGATGCCTTCAAAGTTCTGTTTTTCTTCCATGTGGAAGTCGTTGGCATGGAACAGATGCCTTCATTTTGGAGAAACTAGCCTCTGGATATAATTGGTTCTCTCTTCCCTTGTCCTCCAGGGACAGGCTCTCACAGATGAAATTAGATGAGGAAAAGAACCGAGAAAAAATGACACAAAGCATGAGCTTTTCATGGTCTTACTCCTCCTTTGTTGCACCAAACTGGTTCTTTTTTTATAAATGGTTGGGAACTTTGAGCCCCTATTTTTTAATATTAAGCCCCCCCCCCTTTTTTTTTAAACTCATGTTTTAGTTAAGAATATGATGACTGAAGACTTCAAGAAATGTTTCCAATCCCTCAGGAGTATGAAGGGGAATTTCAGAAGGAAAAAAAAAGTACCTGAATCCCCCTGGCAAATGAAATAGTAGACCCTTGCTATTTTAGACTTTAAGCCATTAAGCTAAAACAGACACTAAATGGGAAGTTATGCTATCTTTCAATGCTAAATGTTAAGAGCTGATCAAGTTGAAGCATTCAGCAAGTAGGAAATTAATTATGGCTAAGGAGATTTTGTTCTTTGCAAATTCAATCATTGGTATACCTGAACAGAGAGATTACATTTTTTTTTAAACATCCTATTACTTTAAATACCTGGTTTATAAGCATCTTTGGACATACAGCTCTGTAACACCTTCAGAATAAATCACTGCAGGATCCATTGCCTTGTGATTAACTCATTCCTTCAAATGACATATAAAGAAATTTGAATAAAACTTCCTTTCACAACAATCAAAAAAGATGAGGTTAAAATAATAAAACAGATATTTATCCAGTGCCTAGTACTGTGTTTGGCATTGGGGAAAGATAGGAAAGAGAGGGAAGTGGGACAAGATGAGATGGATGGTGTGCTGTTCTTCAGTAAATTACAGCCTACTTAGGGAGATGACAGGTACAAAATAACTACAATAAAAGGCAGTATAGAATCAAATAAAAAGGAGCAAAGGGTAAATGCTATAAGATGCTCACAGGAGAGGAAAGATCTTACCTGGTTAGAGTATATTAGAGATAGCTCCATAGAAGAGATACTTGGAGAAGTTTGATATGTAGATATAGGGGAGGAGATGCATTTATTGGTATGGCCCGAAGCAGAAGAGATAAAACACAAAGTAGTTTTTTAGAGATTGTAACCAATGTAGTTAAATTAGACTGGGTATTTGTTTCAGGAAAATAGTAGGAGATAGAACTGGAAAGGTTTATGGGGCCAAATTGAACAAGAATCTTAGGCTAACAATAACAACAGATAAGATATACATACATACATACATACATATATATATATATATATACATACATACACACACATATATATATAAAAAACAATAATATCCCTTGAAAAGTCTTTTTATCAATGGCTAAGTTGCTGAACCTGTTATATGTTATTTCACTTTTACACGTTTTTTAGGAAGTGGACATTTGAGGAGGTTAAGTGATTTTGAAATGGTTTCATAATTAGAATTAAAGGTCTAAAGGCGAGATTTGGAACCATGTTTTCTTGACTACAAATCCAGCAATGGCCAATATGCCATGAAAATTTTTTGATCATGAAGGGTGACATGATTAAAGCAATATTTAGAAAATGTGTTTTGTTTTGTTTTGTTTTGTTTTAAGAAACGGAGAAAGCCAAATTCAAATCCCATCTTTCCTATTTGAGCAAATCCCTTAACCTTTTTAGAAAGTTCCTTCCGGAAATTTGAAACTGGCATTTCTAGGAGAGGAGCCTAGGATGGGAAATAGCTTTAGAAGCCATCCACAAAGGAAATAATGGAAGAAATGAGAATTTTGGAGAAAGCCAAAGTTGAAACTGTAAGTTGAAGAGAGAAATGTCCAAGGACAGAATGTTGGAGAAAGGTCCACATGTAGTAGAAGACTGTTAATAAAGAAGCATAAATAGAGACATAAAGAAGAAAATAGTCATTGTAGAGTAAGGATTTGAGATCATGAATTGATTAAGGAGCCAGGAGAAGAGTAGACTTATGAAGATTAGGGTTGTCAGGCAATTTAAAATGCCTTACAGATACCAGGGAGAAATTTTTGTTATTTTGAAATTGAAAGCTATTTGTAAGCTAAGTTATTTTACACAAATAGAGCATCACCATCTTGTTTAAATAGTCTTTGATAGTTGATCTGTTTCCTTCCTACCTAAATCATTTCTTGGTAGTAAGGTTAATGTTTTCATGCAAAAAATTGATCCCTGTAAAGGGATCGTCTGAGTCTCACATCACCCTACCTGGTTTGAAAGAATTATTAGTCCTTTTGAGCCGCTTGCTTGCTATAAGGAAGTAACTTTGGAGAACTTGTTATACAAGTAAATTAATGTATGGGAGATAACTTTGAAAATCTGTCAAATACTTTACAAATATAAAATGGCATTATTATTTTTTTATTATTGCTGTTATTTGATAGATTTCTAGCCAGTCCTGTTTTACTTCTGCTGTATTTGGAAACAGGAAAAAAATTACATTTTCATTTATGAAAAGGGACACTTTTGAAGCAATAGAATTCAGTAAAGGAAGGAAGAGAAATTAGACAGTTAAGATTTGATTCCAACTAAGCTTGACAGAAATAAGAGGTGTGCTTAATGCTGGATTTTTGAATAACTATGCATCATATACTAAAGGAAAAATTGACCCAAGTGGTAGTATAATTCTCTAGAGAAATGTGTTTAGGCAGTGAAGGGATTCCTGGCAATGATTGAGAAATACAGTAATGGGTAACTGCATTTGATTTCTTTTGAGGTTGACTCTGATATGTGTAGTCTTTACATCCTATTAAATTTTTGAAAGATAAACTGATACAAGAATGATTTGCCAAGGCCAGCGACTCTTCCTTTTAAAGCCTTGGCTCAGCTTATACATTGGAGGGATGTGGGAGTAAGATAAAAGCATTATAAATATGAGGTTAACCGAATTCAAATGGAAGGTTCTCTCCAGTTATTGCATTCCTTAGAAAATAAATACATCGTGCATATGGTTAAGATTGATCAAAAAAGTATTCTGTATGCCAGTGATTACATTCCCATCTGTGATTAAGGTTTTCTGTCTGCATCTGGTTTTCACATTATATTTCTGTAACAAGAATCCTTTATATAGCAGAGTTCACTTTCTGTATTTTCGATCAGCTGCAGCTTGAACTACTGCACGGATCGCAGATTTACACATGTGGTTTTCATTACTTCATACCATTGAGAAAAAGTAATATTTGTTTGGGAATGTATGTTTTCCACAATTTCCATGGCAATACAACATGCTGAGCCTTTTTTTTTTTTTTTTTTTTTTTTTAATAATGCTCTTGTATAACTACAAATTGTTGAGATGCTCTACTGTGGGTGAAGTAGAGTTTTTGAAACCATCCTGAAAGTACATTTGTACTAAGAAGGCTTTACAGATTGGGTGGGAGGAGCAAGGGTCATCTAAGACTCTTATTTTGGATATAAAGATATGTATCAATCATTTGAACATAGGCTGGAAACACTTAAGGGGGCATTTTTCATGTTACTTGTTTTTGTTTGCAATACTTTGTACTTGTTTGCCAAAACTAAAGTTTATGCTGTACAAAACCTAATAAAACGAACTCTCTCATCATTCAACTTAACATCCAACTGAAATTTCTAAAAAAGCTGTTTTTTCCCATTGAATCAAGAAATAGGGTCTTTTGATTATAAAGTATGCAGGTGGGATGGGGTGGGACCCTGAATTTGGTTTAAATCAGCATAGTATAGTGCTTTCAAACGCATGTGGTTTAAGGGTTTGGGAATATTGTATTTGAGTACCAATGGGATTCCAGAGAATACAACATATCCAATTCACATAGGTATTATTAAGACGCAGATGGGAAGTTCAGTGATAAAAGACTTTCAAGGTAGTAGAAACAAGTTTTTGACCTAATGTACTAACATTTTAAAATTTGTTTTTGGAATTATGGAATAGGAATAGCAACAGGCTTAAAGCCTAGACCCTAAATTTTATGATTCTCATTAAGTTGGTCAGGTATTATTGGTAAGCTGAATTGGATGACTTCTGAGGTTCCTTCCAGCAAATTCACACACACACACACAGTGTCCCCAAATTTTAAGCTTTAATAGCTTAAAAGAAGTGGCTAAAAAAAAAAAACCCACAAGGAACTAGACACAAATGAAATAGCTCAATAACAGTATATACCTATATGTATATTTGTGTATGTGTACACATTCCCACAAAAAATAGGAACTTTATGAGGGGAAATGATCTTGATTTGAGGAGAAGCAAATTTTAAGGCAAATATGTAATTAGAAAAAAATTTTCGTTTGCCTCTACAGAGAAAAACATATTATCTATAAATATCTATACATATTTATAGGCCATATTGAAGTAGAAGTTGTAAGAAAAGTATCTTATTTCTGTTGAACATATTGACATATAACTGAAAGCAAGTTTAGATGCAAAACAAGGAATTTGGGATATTTAAAAAAACATTCTAGGGGCAGCTAAATGGTGCAGTCCACCAGCCCTGAAGCCAGGAGGACCTGAGTTTAAATCTGGCTTCAGACACTTAAAACTTCCTACTATGTGATCCTGGGCAAGTCACTTACTCTAATTGCCTCAGCAAAAAAAAAAAAAAAAAAAAAAAAAAAAAAAATCTAGAATTTGAGGGTTGGTATGTATCCAATAGGTATTTATACTTTGAAGAGAAATTTCATTATGTCTGGTGAAAGGTCACTGAATATGATATAGTTATTATTTGTTTTTTGTAAAATAATAATTCTCTAAAGTATGTGGAAGGTTGTACAAGAGGTTCTTTGGAGGGGTCATTTCAAAGTTGTGCACATTTTAGTGACAGGTAATTTTTTTACAAAATTATATTAAAACAACGCATTAAAACATTTTCAAGCTCCTCTTCTCTCCACTATGTTTTCAACATTAAATGATTAAATTGTGTTTTGGAGAAAAGTTTTCAAATTGCTCCCAGCTAATTAATTTCTTATTCTAGGGGGGAAAAACACATTTGTAAAAGTTCAGTAAACCATAGCAATTGCATTTACTTTGTAGTGATTTTTAATTTTGCCAGTGCAATTGTTACATGTACAGCTTGACATACAACATTTAAAAGATCTACACATGGGCAAAGAGGCCTGGTTAGTTATTAGTAGGCAGAAAAATTAGCATTTGAAAGCAGCATAATATCAGATCCTACAAATTTGTATATATATTACTTTTCCCCTTTTGTGCATTCTAGGTTGTGGCATTTATCCTAAACATAACCAATTAATGGTTCTTTGAGATAATTGTGGGGTTTATTGGAGTGCAAACATCATAATCCCCTTGTGAATTGAGAATTTTCATTTTTCTTCTTGAAGTATTTTTGTTTAAAAAAAAAAAAGAAAACCAAATTGTATTCAATTAAAAGAGAATTCATGACTATGTAAATATTTCCAAGTCTTCTCTGATGAAGACTCTGTAGTAATTGTTTTTGTAAAAACAGTGAAATTTGTTACTAATGATGCTTCTGTTCCATGGATTTCTGTGGTCAAAAAAAATTCTATCACCTAGTGGCCAATTTACTGGTAATGAGCCTCTTTGGATTAAGTGGGTCTAGTCCAGGAAGAACAAACACTGTGTCCCTGGAACTGTACTCAGAGCTTTTCCAGCTTGCTTAGAACTTTCCAGAGCTTGAATTGAAGTATGATTCAGTACTTCTCCCCAGGCACTGTCTGTTTAATCTTCAGCATAAAGAAAAATAAAGACATCACCTGGTGCATTTTAAGTGCTTAATAAATGTTTGGTGCTTGCTTATTAAATGCTCAATTGCATACAGCAAAGCATATTAATGGTAAGGAATATAGAGGGATTTGGTTTGTCTTAGAGGGAAACTACTACATCCTTTATTCTGCAAGGATGTGATATAATGTACTACTAGGGACTAATAATTGTGGAAAATAATAATAATAGTAGTAGTTACAAGATCAGTAAATGAGTCCATTCCTTTGACTTCATTGATATAGGGATCTTCCAGTGAGAAAAATGCATATGTTCACCTACCTTCTCTGCAATTTTTAGAGATTGTGTGGAATTATGGAGAGATATGGGGCAAATTACCCAACATTTCCATAGAACAGTGTGTATCAAGAACAGGACTTGAATTCATTTTCCCGATTCTCAGATTGCCTTTCTAGCTTCACTTCAGAGGCAGCTGAGAGTATCTTTCCCATCATGATCAGACAGCTAATAAGTGCCAAAGCAGGCAATATTTGCATGCTTTCCGTTTTTCAGTGACTAGATATTTGAAATCACTTACTTTTCATTCAATATTGATATTGGAGTATCTCTTATCTTCATAGGTTCTGTCTCATAGTTAAATAAGTAGCAATTTAAAGAGTTCATGCTGAATAAGGGCCACAAACATATTTTGGGTTTTTGCTTATTTTTGTTAGTTGAAGAAAAAATAAATAAAACTAGTGAATGTAGTTGACCTGGCCAAAGAAATCTGTGGCATTTTAATTCACATTACTTGTGTGCTTGCTACATTCTTAAAAAAAAAAAAAAAAAATTGTTACTCCTGTTGCATAAGGCATGCCTGTATTTAAGTAAACCCTTTTATGAGCATTGCTGAATGTTTTTAACTTTCTTGGGGAATAGCTGTTACAGTTAAATAGTGGCAGCATCAGTGCTGATTTTGGAGGCCAAGGGACCTGAGTTTAGAATATTGCACTGTCACTATGTCTGTGACCTTGGCAAATCAAGAGCCTTAGTTCTTTTGTAAAAGGAAAGATTTGACCCCTAAGGTCACTAGCAGCTCTCTAAATCTATGAACTTGTGATTTTCTAAATCCCAAGGCTGTGAAAGAATTTGGATAGCCTCTTTAAAGCTGCCATCTGTGTATAAATTTCTATGAATTAAAATAGAAAGCAGCTACAACTATTACCCAAAGAATTACTTAAATCAAATGTAAGGTTGGAAGGCTTATGTTTTAATCCCTTTACTGAAACAGGTAAAGTATAAAGAATTGTCTTGAGTATCAACACTACAATTCATACCTCTTTAGAAACCCTCTTTTAAGGATCTAAGAGGGAATGCTTTTGTGTCCACTTAATTGTCACCTTTGCTTTAGGCTTTGCAAAGGATTAATTAATAAAGTAGGCTTTTTGGAAAAAAAAATTAACCTAAAATATTTTTTAAATGCTCCCTTGTATGAAAAGGTGGGTAATAATTGTTTTAGAAAGACAGCATTTATCTGATGCTATTTTTTTTTTTAATGGCTTAGTGTTTTCATGCATAGAGTGAGTGCTTCAGACTGGATGTGATATGCATTTTTTTTTCCTTTGTTGTTGTCAATAGAAAAGATTGATCTCTGGGCTGGTGAACATAATATCTGTCCCAGTCAGAAAAGGAGAGGAAATTAGCAGAACGGTTGGTGGAGAATGATATCTGTCAAAAGAAACACTTGGAGAGCACTGAGTTTAGTAATAGGTGACTGCCGGAAAAAAGGGAACTTTGAATTTTGTCAAGGTAAGGAACAGACAAATATTTTGATTTTGCAATTTACACACATCTCAGAAAGTTATTTTCTACTTTCTTTTCCCCATAAACCATAAAGTTTTTTTTTCTTCTATATTTTGCCCCTTCTTCCTCCCCTCCCCCTTTATTGCCTTACTGATACTTTAAATTCATAGTTTGGTTGCCACATTTTTTTTCTGTAGTATTTAACTTTAGTAAATAGTGCTTGTGGGGTGGGGTTTTTATAAAGGGCTGGGCTGTGTATTCTCTAGTGTATCTGTATTCTAGTAGGACCTGTGATAGCTTGGGTCTGAAGATCTCAAATGATCAAGTACCAGTTTTTCTTTCTATTTTTCTGTTGGAGTGTTTCTTGCCATGTTTCATAATACATCTGCTATGAGCTAAACAACACTTGAGTTGAGTAAAAGCTATGCCATGATTTCTGTGTTTATTGTAACTAGTAGATGGTGTTTTCTCAGTTTGTTGTCTAAATAGGGGAAAAACAAAGTGGTTTTCCATTTTAAAAATGTTTTTATTTTCTCAAAATGAACTGGATATTTTTATATGCATGGGTGAATGTCATGCATAAAATTCTCCTAGGAACTATAAAAGGTCCATATACAACCTACAATAGCCTGGGCAACTACTTTCATATTAACCACTGTAAATAGAAACAAAGGCAAAAGATACATGACAAGAAGCTTCTTTAAAGGTTTTTTTGTGTTTAAAAACAAAGTGGGTCCACAGAACTAAGGGACAGATTCTAGAAGGCTCAATATTAGAACTCCTTTCCAGGTGTAAAGAATATGAGCTTGCATAGAATGCATCAAGAGAAGAAGAGTGAGTGGAGGGAACTTGTATTTGGGCAGTTTAGAGTGATCACAAAGCATTGTGGGGGAGAGTAAGTACATCTTGGTTGGTGTTTATCACTACTAAGCAGGAAAGGGATGTGTAATGCATAACTAAGCAAGTTGAGAAGAAAAGGTACAAGGAAAGTGCCATTGACTCCATTGCTCTTTGAAAAATACTGTAGGGAATAGTGTTTTCCCCCTTTGCTACCAATGGTATTTTGACTTGATTGTTTTAGACACATCTCTTTTTTTCCTATTTTGCAATTTGTTTTTGTTCTATAGGAACATGAGTGGTTTGGTGGGAGGGAATTGGTTTGGGGTGCTGTTGAATCTCTTTGGAGAAAAAATGAACTAATTATTCTGATGTTAGTCTTTGGAGGGTATCCCTTTATTCTGTCACACAAATGTGCACATCACTTACCTTCTGGTCTTTGTGATCAGTTAGATAAAATTTGTGGTTCGTTTTTTTTTTTTTTTTTTTTTTTTTTTAATTGGACTATATATAGTTTTGCTATTAGATTTTTAGTCTTCAAGTTCTAAGAGAAAGGAGTTTGGGAAGTAGGAGGGTGTGGAAAGAACATTAATCTGGGATTCTAAGCATTCAGGCTCTTTTTTTTTTCCTTATTATTTATGTGATCAGATTATTTAAGCTTTAGTTTTTCATCTGCAAAATGGAAATCATATTATTGGGATAATCAATTAGGAGAAAGAACTTTTGTAAAGTTGTTAATATAAATAAATAAGAACCATTATAATTAAGAAAAAAGAGACCACAAAAATTTATTTTTTTAAGGGAAAGAAAAGGGAATCACTAGTGATTATTTACCTAAGTTCTACTACAGGAAGAGCTCTGTGAATACTAAATGTATATCTCATATTTTCTTTTTTTCTTCTTCTGTAACCTCCCAGGGCAGCACTTATTTATGTGCGAAAATACATCCAAGGTGTTAATTAAAAATTAAAAAAGAAAGGCTGTAACAGATGCATAAGTACACCTTGGATAAATGTGTTGTAGTTCTAGAGAGCCATCCTCATTGCCCTCTCCTCCTCCCTTACCCCCTCCCCATCAATATCACCGCTTCATCTGCTCATGTGGTGCACACCTGTGGCCTGTTGGCAGTGAACTTGATTGCAGCATGGGAGATCTGTAATGAAAAGCAAAGATGGATGACAAGAACAGACATCATAATACACGTGGGTTATTTGGTATATTATGCAAATATTGAATTCCCAGTTCCATTTTCCCCCCCCAAGGCATCATATATTGATCTCATCTCATTCTCTTCCTCTCCTCCTCTCTCTGCCAATGATACAGGAGTGAGAGTGGGAGGGTAATAATCATATCATTAATTCAATTTAAGAATTTCTTCAAAATATCTAAAATATTTATTCTCCTTTCATTTACAGTGATAATTTATAAAAGCAAGAATCTCTCTCCCTTTTTCTCTTTCTCTTTCCCTCTCTCCCTCCCTCTTTCTCCTCCCCCTCCCCCTCTTTGCTTTCTCCTTTCCACTTTTCAGGATTTAGATTTGTAAAACAAATCCATAATTCAAACCTACAGACTCCTTAAACCCTCCACTTTATCAAATTCTCTTATTCAAGCAGTCAGCAAACATTAAACATCTAATATATGACAGTTAATGGGTTAAGTTCTGGGGGCACAAAGAGGCCCCCAAATAGCCCCTGCTCTGAAGGAGCTCACAGGCTAATGGGGTAGGCAACATACAAATAATTGTATATAAATAAAATATACACAAAATAAATTGAGGATAATTTTAGAGGGAAAGCACAAGATTAAAAGGGATTGGGACTATAATTTGGCAGCAGGAAAAGTGAAGAGCTCTAGTCAAGTTTATCTAGGATGAAAAAGTTGAGCTTTTAGTTAGATATCCAGTTCCTGTGTATTGTGGTGGAATGGAATATAGGAAACTTCGTGTAGTCATAAACCAGCTACACTCAAACCTTGATGTAATTGAACCTAGAGGATGCAAGTTTCTTGCTGTCATTAGAGAACAGCGGTTTTTGTTTTTGTTTTAGTTCTGGTAGAAGAACCTGTATAGCCAGGCTGATTTAGAATATGTTTGAGTGTGACCATTCTGTTGAGCTTCCTTTTGGAGCCAATAGGAAATACTTGGCCAGAATCCAGTTTTTGGACTCCAAAGAAAAGAAAGCCCATAATTTACACAAAACATGGAAAGAGTAGCAGAGGAGGAAAAACTCATAGGGGGAAAAATAGGTTTTTAGCCTATTGTCTCAAAATCACACGTATGTATATGCACAATATCCCTCCTGTAGTATTCATATATTATTCATCTGCATGCACAGTGTATGTTTCAAGTTAGATATAATAATAATAAAAAAATGACATTTGGGTAACTTCAGATGATTAGGCAGTTCTCCCACAAATATTGATTTCCGTATTAAGGATCGAAGAAAGGTGATTTTCCTCAAGCAAAAGTTCTCTTTTCAGAGAGATTTTGAGTTTTCATATTTTCTTGGTTATATCCTAGGCCTCTGGTAGCATTAATGGGCTTTACCCCACATGGAGCTTTGAGCTCCTTGTACCGCTGCACACTGATCCCAGGTCAGTGTGATGCGTGAAATCAATTTATTTGAATCTCTTTGCCTCTATAGGAATTTGGCAGTCCGCCAGTTGTTTTCATTTAATGTTCTTTGTGTTGAACACAGACAAGCAGGCAGGCTTTTGTATTCCTCTCTCTTTGGGTCTCTGTCTCTCTTTCAGCCAATATTTTACTCTATGGATTTTTAGATGAAGAAGGAATATATTATTTATAGGTTTCTAATCATTGCTTTTAAGTGTGATATTTTTTTTTAAAGCTCCTACTAATTCTTTGACCTGGATACAGACATTTCTGTGCTTTAGGGTGAATCTTAAGAAACTTATTACAAAAGGCATTTTGGGAATTTAGTTAATGACCATAAGGTTTCTGAAAGAGAATAAAATAGAGCATATCAATTTTTAATTACACAAAATATTTTCATTCTAAAAACTGAAAATAGCCAGTCTTATGTATTCTGTTTTTAAAGTAAGGATTTTGAAATTAGTAATAAAGTCTGTTCATTGTGACCAAATTGCGCTTTTTTTTTTTTTTAAAAAGAGCATTTTTAGGGGAAAGGGTAGTGTTGTGGTATTTAGGATGAAAAGATGGTGTGGGAAAATAGTTAAGAGGGGATCATGGTATCCTAGCTATAGAACTAGAAGGGACTTTAAAGGCTTCATTTCACAGGTGAGAACTGAGACTTTGAAAAGTTAAATGATTTTCCCAGGATCACAACTTAGGTCTAAAGTCGAACAGGCCTGCTGCCTTGTAGGCAGGAAAACCTGGCTTTATGATTTTGGGCAAGTCCTCCTGATTCTTGAGTTGTAGAAAGAATTACAAGATGTAAAAGGAAATTTCCATACCTAGAGCTTTCTGGTACTGATGAAATCCTAGGTTTGGATCAAAGAAATAAATATCAATATTAATAATAATTAATATTAACAATAACTGAGGGTTATTTTTAAGTCTTGTGAAAACTTTTCCAGATCACAGAGGAACTGTTTTTCTCATCTTGATCAAGTTGTGAATTTTAAACATATTGGTTGTACCATTTATAAGCTATCATTTGTTTATCTATAAATTATCTATACATAGAGATATCTATCTCTATGTATGATATGTGTAGGTATATATAGCTTGGCAGCAAAAGTCCATCACTACTAATCTCTAAAATAGAAAAGTAAAAGAAATTAACATCTGCTTAGATTCCCATAAGTACATTTTCTTTTTTTCTCCCCCACAACCTTTCAAATATTTATTTATTCACATTTTTACATTCTTTTTAAAATAATGGCTTTTTATTTTTTAAAATGCAAAGTTTTCGACATTCACTTTTGCAAAATGTTGTGTTCCAGATTTTCCACTCCCTTCCCACCTCCTCCTTTCCCTAGACAGTAAGTAATCGAATATAGCTTAAACGTGCAATTCTTCTAAACATATTTCCACATTTATCATGCTGCACAAGAAAAATCATATCAAAAAGGGAAAAAAATGAGGGAGGAAAAGACCCAAGCAAATCAACAACAAAAAAAGGTCAAAATACTATGCTGTGATCCACATTCAATCTCCATAGTCCTCTCTCTGAGTGTGGATGATTCTTTCCATGACAAGTCTATTGGACATAATCTTGTTGCTGTAGTACCCTTTCTTTTAAGTTAAATAGCTTTATCTATCCACTTACCTGTTGTTCAATCAGTCACACTTGACTCAACATGACCCCATTTGGGATTTTCTTGGCAAAGACACTAGTGTGGTCTGCCATTTCCTTCACCACTCTCCATGTTTTTTATATATATGTTTTACGATTTTATGCACATATGTATATGTGTGTGTGTGTGTGTGTGTGTGTGTGTGTGTGTGTATTACATATAGATATAGAGAGATTAAGGGACTTGCCCACAATCATGGGACTAATAATTGTGTGAGCTAGGAATTGAATTTAGGTGTTCCTTCCTCCCAGGTTCAACAGACTTTGTTGTCTTGGTAGGTACACACATCTCACTTCCCCTCATACACATACACAGATATACATATATGTATGGAGATAAATATGAATGTATACTCACCCATATATATATATATATATATGTGTATATATATATATATATATATATATATATATATATATGTTATATCTAGGTAGATAGATATCTCTTATTTAGAAAAAAGGTACTGATAGGAATCTGGACAGATGTTAATTTCTTTTGCTTTTCAATTTTGGGGGCTATTAGTTAGTGATAAGGGCATCTGACTTGAGTCTAGAAGGCTTGAGTTCAAATGTGGCTGACACTTACTGGCTGTGTGACTCTAGGCAAGTCACTTATCCACTTTTGCCTTAATCCTCTGGGGAAGAAAGTGGCAAACCACTCCAGTATCTTTGCCAAGAAAACCCCAAATGTGCTTACTAAGAGTCGGGACATGACTAAAGCGATTGAAAAACAACATTCATGATGAATTTTTTGCTGCCAAGAAGTCACTTTTTTCCTCCCTTGTATTTTCTTTAATATATTTATACTGGTCTGTAAGATTGGCTGCCATTCTGGGGAGGATTTATGTCAGAGGTCAGTATTAGGAGGGAGAGAATGAAGAGAAGGGAGGGGAGAAGGAGAGAAGAGTAGAATGCTTGTTGCTCCAGGCAGTTCTAGAGGAAGTTGATAGTCAGAAAATCCTGGAGCCTCTGCTAGTGGGGTCAGACTCATACACAGCAGTCCTGCTTCCTTGTTTAATTACCTGAAGAGCAAAACATCCAGTCTGAGCCTATGTGAGAACTCAGTATCTCTAGTAAGCAGTGTGGTGCTCTGACATCCTGCATGGCCAGCCCTGTCTGTCCACACACGTCAGGTCTGGTTCCTGACAGCAGGCTATCTCTGCAGGGCCTGGGTTCCTTTCATTCACAAGGCATTGTGTGGAAGAGGGTTTGGTCAGGAATTTGAGGTTCTTGCCAGCACTGTTCTCTGGTCTCCCAGTCTGGACTACGTTGACAGAAAAGCTTGATATATATATATAAAATTTAGAAAACAGATATATATATATATATGTGTGTGTGTGTGTGTGTGTGTGTTAAACAGATTTATACACACAGACACACACACACACACACCCTCCTTCCCCCCATTTTAACACTTTTAAGTATTCTCTCCTAAAATTCTGGCATTGGTATATAACACTCTGTATACCAACAACAACAAACATTGACTATTGGATTTCTGATGTTGGTTTGCTGTGCTTTCTATTTCCTTGTTCATTTAATATAATTTAGCTCGTAGATTGGGGATGGTTCAGTGTTAACTATACTATCTAAAACACAAAATAAAATTTTTAAAGCTTGTAAATATAGTTGATTTCATTTTAAATGAGGGCTTTCCCCAAAACAAACTTCTTATAGAGTTATGTTTAAAAATTAAGTATTCCCTTAGATTTTGAATGTGGTTATTGACTTTTTCTATTAGGTATTCATAATAACTTTTATTTCATTAGAAAGGGATCAGGGAGGGATCTCTAAGAATGTAAGAGATATGTAGCCATTTTGAAGACTTATGGCAGCTGTTAAGAGAAATGTTTGAGGAAGGTTGTATCAAAATATCTTTTACAGGGATCTAGTGAATATGAGTGGATTTTCTTTCTTTTTTTTAAAGCAAGCTGAAATTCTCCAGGTCCTTTATTTTGCTGTGTGGGTAGATGTGGAAGATAAGGAGATGGAAGGTTGAAATTATGGCTACATGTGATTGATTTACTTTTTCCAACTTTATTAGAAAGGGTACATTTATAATTCTGGTTAATGCTAATAGAAGTTGTGCATATGTAATGGGATATATTTATGCTTTCCATGTTATATAGCTATAGCTTGGAAGAATTAATGCAGCCATTTGAAAGAGCTTATCTAAGAAATTTGTAAGGGTTATATGAAAATGGCATTTCCCCCATATTACATTTATAGGATTATTGCAGATATTTAGTGCATTTCTTTACTTGACTGGCAAAAAATATGTATGATCATTTATTTAAACAAGTGGAGGGAGAGTCATGTGATAAAATTGATATCACCATGATCTATTAGGCTGAAGCATAATGTAGTTTTGCCATAAGTGTTATACATATGCCTGAGGATATACATGTTTGTTTATGTCTCAGCCTGCTGAATTCCTTTGGATTATTTTTCTTTTTAACATCAGTGTAAATATGAAAAGGGGGGAAGAAAACCCATGAACAATTTATATTAAGCCTCTTGTCAATGTTTCTAGCATTCTCCCGCTAGTACATTTTAAGCTAGTCTTGGTCTTGGTCTTTGAATCCAGATAGCATTTCCCCAAAATGGACATTATTAACACCATTTATAGCATTAGACTTTGGCAGTGAATACAACTAATGTAAGAAGATCAGAGGACTTTGAAAAGTGAATAGGATGAATGTGGATTGAAGGAAAGGGGGAAAAGTAGAAAAGGGTAGAAATGAACAAAGGAAAGAAGATGGCATCTAGCACCTACTAGGTGGTCAGATACATGTTAAATGAACAAATGAATAAATAAATGAACAAAATGGCAAGGGCTCAAAAAATGGAGATAAGGAAGGAGGAAGGGAGGGCAGGAAAAAAGAAAGGATCCAGAAGGGAGTAGAACAAAGAAACTACATCCTATCAGTAACAACAGATTTGTTCCAATTATAAATAGGACACAAGATATGGGGAAACACCTGAGAAACTAATTTAGCTACCCGGATGTTGTGAGAGAAGCATCATGTTGTCTTCATCCCCTGACTAAAGATGATAATAATACACAAATTTAGAGTATTAAGTTTTCATTCTGTAGTTCAGCTGTAGATGTGGAATAGTTTTTAAACACCTCAATTAAAAACGATAGCTCACAAATAACTTTTTTTTTTTTTTATAGTAGCAGTATTCCCATTTTACAGATGAGAGAAATGAGCCTCAGAGTTTAAAGGACTTAACTGAGGCGACTCCACTATAACAGAGTAGGAGGTAGCACTGCATCCCAGGCCTCCAACCAAAGGCCACTGCCTTTTGATTCTGGTACCCTTGAAATAAATCCACCAAGATGAGGACAATAAATTAAGATGTATACCTTTTAATCTCATTACCTGGTGTTCTAAGAGATTTGTTATTGTAATATTGCATTTCATTTTATTTTGTATCTCTTCTGAATCAAGGTATATCTAACATCTAGAATAATACCAGGGTTAAATCACAGTGCTAGGTATGATTTGGATAAATTAAGCTTTTTTGTAATGAGATTTCTAATTGTACAAAAAAAATCCAGTGGAACTCAAAACTTTATTTTAGTGAATTTAGAATTTGTACGTCAGTGTGGCTCATTATTGTGTGGATTGTGTTAATTTGTAAAATGCAGTGAGCAAAAGGGAGTTTGTTAAAGGAAAATAAACCTTCAAAAGAATAATGCGATCAAGAAATGCAGGGATTTGTATTGCTGTGTATTTGCTCCACCTGGTGGATTTTGTTGAAAGTGTTTTAATCCATGTTAATGATAAAGAGACTAGCAATTCTAAACTGTATAGAGACAGATGAAACTTTCATTTCTTTACTTCCAGGGACTATAATTCTAGATTAATCAAAAAACAAACAAGAAACCAACAACCCCCATTTATACATCTTTTGTCTATCTTTTCTTTGAATGAAATTTTTAGGAAGGCTATTATATAAGAATAAAAATCATACTTTATTTTCAAATGTATCTAAAGTTCCATGAAATAATAAGTTCTCTGATTGTTTGACTTTTAGGCTAGCCAGTGAATGAAATCAGCTGTTGAGGCTATCTTTTTGGTATACAGACAATAATTGGTGTCAACTTATAATAAACTACATTTCTAGGGGGGGATGGGATAATAAAATGTGTGATGCATTTGTGCTTCTGTACATGGGTAAAGTCTACTATTTACTGAGCTTATAAAGATGGCTTTCTTTGGAAATCTTAAGGACTCAGTACCACTTTGATCATCTCATTGTTTTCCGGATTTTCCTTTTGCCTTCTTTAGACTGTTACAACTCTGTAACAGAAGGTGAAGTTTTGAAAACAGTGTCTCCATATGCAAGGGATTTGGAGACCTTTTTATTGTCTTTAAAATTGTCATTCATAGTCCTCATTAGCATTTATTGTTGCAAGCGTACAAGCAGAAAATGTGAAATTGGTATGTCCTGAATAGCCCCACAGAGCTCTGGAGCCCTCCAATTTCGCCTGCAGTGTGGTGTGGGGTGGGCTTTGAGAGAAAGCTGTCCAGATGGCAGCCAGCTCAGAGCAGGGCTGCCGGTTTTTGTCTCTGGTGCTGAGAGGAGGGAAAGTTCATTGGAGCATACGCCATCACCCCTGCGTTTTAACAAAAACTAACTGGCCAGCAGTAAGAATGGGGAGGTGGGGACAGGGAAACAAAGGTTTTCTAGAGAATGCTACAGTCTCTTTCAAATGAATAAAATATGGGTAGTTACTGATTCTCTCATATTAACTTAATGGAGATTGGCCTGAAAAAATAGAACAAAAATTAAATATACAAATGATAGATTGTGAATAGAGTCTCATATATATATATATATATATATATATATATATATATATATATATACACATACTATAAGATGAAGTTTAACTTTTATATGGGTGCAGAGGGAGAATTTGGAGAAGGGGAGGCATTTAATAAAGAGAAGATTCTGCAAAAGAGTTTGATAGTAAACCCCTAGATAAATAAGACATTTAAAATCTCCAGGCACTTTCATCTTTCTTTAGTTATTTTAAAACGTGGTTTTGGTTTAACAATATGATGAGATTTAAAGTGCCTATTGAGAGGCTGTAGTTTATCCTGGAGATGCAACTTTCTGCTTTCCTTTTAACAAGCCTTCTCCAAACATCAGCCTTCCCAAACTTCAGGATATTGAGTAGTGACAAACAGAAATATAGTTGGTAAAATGAGCCATTTTGAATAGTTTGCCACCAAGACAATTAAAAAAAAAAAAAGAAATTCCAGGAACTGTGAATATAGATTAACACTTTCAATAAATGTTATTTCACAAATCCTGAAAAGTTTAATTTTTGAAAAAATGATAAAGGATGCCAAACTTTTTAAAGAATGAAAAAAAAATAGTTATAGCACTTGAAACAATTGCTTGTATGCTTACATTAATATTATTTTTAAAAAAGAAACTAAAAAACCCATATAGACTATTTGGAATATCAGCTTAGCTGTTTGAGGGTTTAATTCCTATGTCTTCCAATTTCAATTTGAGGGCACATTATTTACTCATTTTTGATGAGGGAGAGAGGGGTTAACATTCCAGATGTACTGGAAACTTGAAGCTTTTAGTTTCATAGAAGTGATAGGTAAGCCTAAGGGTCATGACTCCTGACTCAGCCACTTTCTCTGGAAGAGTAGGCTTCCTTTTTATACATACAGACTTGTTCTCCACAGGATACCTTATTGTCAAGGATTTGGGCCAGTCTAGTAGAAATGACCCCGTAGAACAGAGCTATGTGATTTCTCTGTTGTCTGGTAGGTCTCACCTATTAAGAAAAGCTTTCTCTATCCCAGTCTGTTTCCTCTTAAATTGATTTCTTCTTTTACTTGTACTTTGGTCTTCTTGGACTTCCCTAAATAACCCTTAGCCTCCGTAGTAGTGTTTATATACTCTCCAAATACTTGAGATAGTTATCTTGCTTCCTGTTCTTTGTCATGTAACTAAGGTCCTTGTGAGCAGTTGAGAAGCCACAGAACCTTGTTGAACAGATAGATAGATACCTGAGGAAATAAGTTAAGGAAAATAATATGATTATGATCTTTTAGTTTACACCAGACTTATATGGAAATAATTTATAACTAAAATGTTCCCATAGAATACTTTAGTTTTTAATGGACTTTAAATTAAAAAAAAAAAAAGATTTTATCTGTATTCCTTGACTTCACTCTGGGTTAATATTCTTTGATTTCTGTTAACTTACATATAGGTCATTTTGTTTTGTCCTCTGGATAAGGTATAACTGGATTTATTTCTGTTGCCAGGAATCAATATATTATCCAGTTTCCTAAGTACACTTTTAGATGTCTTTCAGGAGTAGAAACAAATTAACATACATTTTTATTAGGTGCTGTATCTATTTAATTGACTGTCAAACTGATGGGAAGTTAGGAAGCCATCCAGAGAAGAGGTCCATCTTCCTAACCCAATGTGTGAGTACACATTAGGTGGGTTTGCCCTGTCAGTGGATGCCTTAAGAAAACACTAATAGTTTCCAGCTGGGTGGAAAATCACAACCTTTGGGGTCTGACAAAACTAGCAGATTTGAATTTGAAAGCAGAGCTAATGCTTCCATTTTATTTTTTACCACTCGCCCATAAATGATTATTTTCCAATATGTCAGCCTCATTTGGTGGCCAGTGGTCTGAAAGTGAAAGTGGAACAAGCAAGCGGAGAAATCTGGACATTAGTGAGTCCGCCCATTCAAGCTGGTGTGCCACTTTGTGGAAGGGTCTACCCTAAGATCAGGGGGGTCCTAATGACCATTCATCAATGCTCGTTGACTGATCATTGAGTGCCTTCTCATTCAGTTTATCAAGTCTTGCACATAAAAAGTCAGAATAAGCCTTATTCAGCTTTGTTAAAGCCAACTAGGAGTAAAATGCTCCATTTGAACCCATTTTGCCCTTGTTTTTTCACTTTGTTAATGCAGCCTTGCTTAAATGAGTGCCTTTATTGGGTCGGTTAGAATATCTGAAACTATTAATTCTCTTGTATTGAATAGCTGGTGGCAGGCCAGAGCAGATGGGGTAGAAAAGTATTTGGTTGGGTGTATTGCTTTCAATTAGGATCAATGAGGTTTCAGCTCCTTTGAATTAACTCACTTAATACCCACTGTGTGAAGTCACAATGTATCACAACAGCCTGCTAGAAGCGCAGAGAGGAAAGTTGAGAAGACCTGCAGAAAAGCTTTGAGTCAAAATCTAACTTCACTGTTAGGGAGAGCTTTCATTAACTACAGATGCATTTCAGTAGACTTGTGGTCCCTGTTGGCAAGTCAGGTTTGAACAAAAGATAATCTGTACTTTAAAGCTAGAATGTTTTGGAAATAAATGAAAAATACCCTGGAGTAATACAGTACACAATCCTGCCTTTCTAGTATGTGATATAAATCTATTGTAGTAAACTGGTTTGTGTGTATTTTTGCAGAGCCCAATTTGATGCAGTTGGCTACTTGTTTTCAAATATGGAAAATGTGAAAAATGGTTAACAAAAAAAGACTAGTCAGTTAAAAACAAACATCTGCTTTTTTAAAAAAAAATCTAAAAATTCTTGATGCAAAGAATTCTTGAATTGACAGAATTATTTATAATGAAGGAATAGCATTTAATAGGTTAGCCCAAGAATCTCTCTCTGTTTTTAAGTTATTCCCTGACTAGTTGCTGCATCTGTAAAGAATTTTCTAAATGGTAATGTGACAAGAGTTTATTTTGTATTGGGCAGAATATTCAAAATGGCCTTAATTTGTCCTGTTTTTTTTGCAAATCTATAAATTCGTGATGTCATTGAGTCCCCCTTTTTAACATAAGGTCTGAAAGTAGGGATTGTTCCCCCCCCCCTGTTTTTTTTTTAAACCATGTCTTCACTTTTCTTAAGGAAAAGAGTTATTTCTAAGTGAGAAACTATATAAAAACACAACATTCAGGATGCCTTCAGGTAGGACTGCCAAATGGATTGTTGCCTGCCTCAGTGTATTAAATAATAAAGGTGGGGGGAGGTAACCTATGCAATGCAGCTGGTTGCTTGAGAAAATGCTGAACTAGTCTCAGATGCTCAGGCATTCTCTTAGCCCCTTCTACAATCAGATTTCTAGGTGAGAATCTCCAGGGATCCAGGTTTTGTTGACGTGGATCAATTTAAAGTGGCAATTACTGTAGTCAGATAACAGCTTAAAAAGCCTTTTTACACATAGAAAAGATACAGAATCACACAGCATATGGAAGTTCAATTTTCTGAGCTATGGTTTAGGGACTTTCAACGTGCTGATATTAAGACCCAGTTTTAAAACCGGATATCATCAAGTTTTATTAAAACATTGTGCATTTTGACATATGGTTTTTCTATTTTAAAAATGAGTCTGTGCATATTAATGAAAGCTTGGGTTTCCAACTGTGAAAATTTTTTTCCTTTTTTTTTTTTTTCAGGTAGACATAGTATCTTAAACTAAAACAAAAATCAAAAAAAAAAAAAAAAAAACATGAGCCACTAACATTGAACTTGAAAAAATACCCTGTTTAAAAATAAAAATACAGAAATTCAGGGATGGCAGGTTCTATAAAGCCCCCTATGGCATGGATTTAATTGATTATCACACTCACCCCTGCTATAAAGCTTTCTGTCATAAGAATGTTTCAGCTTGGCTCTTAACTGTACTGAAATCCATTACACAGAACCTCATTACAAGTGACATCTAACTAAGATGAACAAAAAGATTGGCCTCATAAATAGGGTGCAGTATACTATTAGTGACAGAACAGAGTAATCATTATGAATTGTAGTCTTTTTACAAGTTGCATCTGACAATGATGGATTTTTGTGGGTTTCATAGATGAAGTAGCTCTTATTGGGTGCAGCCTTTAGGTGCTGTTGAAGTTTTTATTCACTGACATTGTTTATCAGAGATGATTTATTTTTTGTTTATGTGGGAGATGCGTCTATGTACCTGTGTGTGTGTGTGTGTGTGTGTGTGTGTGTGTGTATTTTTGAAACAGCTTGGGCTCTGTTGTGCTTTTGGGAAGAGGTATTAGATGAGTGTGTGTGTGTGTGTGTGTGTGTGTGTGTGTGTGTGTGTGTAGATAAGTCTTTGCCCATGTTCCCAAATGGGTTTTATCAGTTCTTTGTGGCATCTAGCAGAAGAAATTCATTGAATCTGACAAGGGCTAAAAGCATACATAGTATGTATTGTAGGCAAGATATGCTGAGTACCACCAAGGGATAGCAAGAGTTAAAGGTATAAAGAAAGGGCTTATGTCTGTCATATTAAAGGAACATACAGACTTTTCAGAAGATCCTGTATTGTATCTTTTCTGTGTTTATAGTAAAGTGAATAGACATTGGGAAAGTAAAGTCAAAGGGACTCTGCATATGCTTGTCATTCATTGTGTTGCCAAAAAAAATATTTTCCTGTAATAAAACACAAATACACGATCCTCTGAAGATTTGCAAGTGTTAAATTGAAGATGAGTTTTAAAAGAAAGCAGTATTTTCCTCATGCCTGGCATTTTTGTGTATTTAGAGAAGGCATGCTAGTCAGGCAGGCTATGTTTCTCCTATGAGGCATGGATGTTTTACAAAGGACTAAAGAGGGACTGCTGAGAGGAAAATAGCTAGCTTTAGATAAAGCACCATAACAAAGACTTGTAGTTTTATATATCATGGTGTCCATTAAAGCTTAATAGGGAAGAGTCCATTGAATCTAGCTCAGCATACGTTATTCATGGGAAGGATAAACATTTAAGGGTGTGCAAAAAAAAAAAAAAAATCAGAAATCGGGAAGTTGTGGTTGTTTAGCTGCTTTTGAAAAGGCTTTACAGGGAAGATTTTGTTTTCATCTCCCATGGATCCTTATGCAAGGTAAAGGAGAGTAAGCTGCAAATGTTTGGAACATATCAATGCAGGAATCCCAGGGGGTTAAAAGCACTCTAGTAAAATAAAAGTGGTCTGCTTCTTCTAAGTGTGCTCTATTTTACACATACTACTGCGAAATTGACAAAGAGAATAATTCTGATACTTTGCTCAATGTGAGAAATTGGCATAATATTTTTAAAAAAAATCTTTTAAAATAGGCTTTTATACTTGTTTTGAATTTCCAACAGAATAAACAAGCCAATGTGTGTGTGTATGTATGTATGTGTGTATACTTTTAATTAAAAAAAAATCAAGTCCTAAATTATAACAGTTAAAATAAAATATTGAAGGAATAGTATTTTACTTTTGGGAGTGAAAGGAAGCAGAGGTCCTAGTAAGTGGCCTTCTTGCTTCTATTCATTTGGCAAAATAAGGGTTAACTTTTTGGAGGAAAAATGAATTATTCAGTGTTTAGCTTATCATTCTGTAGTTTACTTTCTGTTCTGTGCTACTCTGGAACTTGCCAGTGAGAGGTAGAGTAAGAGGAGTCAGCTGAGGGGAGGTAGGGGTTGTGATAATTTGCACACACATCCCTGTCATTGTTCTGCCTGAAGAGACAGGGCTGGGTTCAAGGCCACATGTGCTCCTGTCATCATTCACATTTCTGCTCCAAGTGCAATACGGAGTGTCAGCTCTCCATCTGTCTTTGCCTGGCAAACGCACGCGCCCAGCATCCTGCCTCCAGCTACGTTGCCACAGTCAGTTCTGATGGCCCTCCTCACTTCCCTGTGTTCATTCCAGAACAGGAGGCACTGAGCCCTAAATAGGCTTGCTTTTAGGAGAGAGCCATTTACATTGTGGTACACTTGATTTAAGGATGCCTGGTGAGTTAACATTATTCAGATCTTCTTTTTTATTTTTAAAGGAAGAAAAGCTTACTTTTAAAATTATCTATGGAAAATGAAATTCTGTACCATAAAATGTACAGTTTTTAGGGAACTTAATCCTAATGTGTGTATGTTTATGTGTATGTGTGTGTGTATAATAGATTGGGGTAGGGGGAGAAGTGGAATGGGAGAGAAGATGGGTTAAGAGAAGCTTAACTAAGATAGTGCTTCAGTCTGTGAAATTGCTTTCTGTGTATGTGTGTGTGTGTGTGTGTAAGAAACAGTGGAAATATACCCTGGCTTAATTTATGGGTGCAGTTTACTCTGGGGCTTAAGTGAAGAGGACGGTTTTGCTTTTGTTGACTGGCAGCTATACTTGATATCAGTGACCAGAACATCCCAATTGTATCAATAATTTCAGGTGTAGAGGAATCCTGGGAAGAGATCCTGGTTTATGCTCTAGCAGACTGGTAGAAGTACTGAATAAATGATTCTAGTCTTGCCCTAAGCTGCAGTCTTTTAAATGCCGTTAGGCAAATCAGTGAAATCAGTCAACAATAACAAAAAAAGCCAATCGTATGATCTTGTTGAATGAGGGAAACTGGTGGAACTAGAAATCTAGTGTTTATCAGTTTCCTAGGAAAAATGTTATCTTTGGAACCAAGACTGCTCTCCTAATTGTTGCCAGGGAAAGCAGTACTCCCTTTCTACTGGGCTGCCTGGGATGAGGTTTCGGTGAGAAGCCTGACCAGAGAATGGATTGTATATTCAGCTTTCAGAGGGACTGAATTGAGAGCCATGTGCCTGATGAAAGCAGCTCATCTCCAGATAAAACAGCCAGGGACCTGCAAGCGTTCTACAGCTGGCTGATTCTTGTGGATTATTTGGTCAGGACAAACAGAAAAAAACACTGCTCCTGGTTAGTCTATCCACCTTGCAAATGGTAGATAATATTTGAAAACATTAACTGCCATTTTTTTTTAACCTTAGTTGTATGTAGGTATCTTTAGATGTTTGAGAATGCTTTCCTCTTCCTGGATCTTTTGCTTCCTACTTTTGGCCATCATTGCTATATAAGTATAAGAGGGTTTTAGTTGTGATTGCATTTTCTTTTCTCTTAATCTCTCTCTCTCTCTCTCTCTCTCTCTCTCTCTCTCTCTCTCTCTCTCTCTCTCTCTGTGTGTTTCTTCAGAAGACTAGGAATTTATATGGTTGAAATATAGGGAAATTAATTTGCATAGATAATGACTGAGGTCTTTGAAAGGTCATTTTAACTCTTTAAGTTCTCAATTTGATTTTACATAGACTAGTTGGCTAATGATACATCTGTGGTTTGGAATCTAAAAAATTGCCTGTGTTTATAATAAATTGAAGCCAAAAGCTGTTTTATTTCATCAGTTTATACTAATGGCATCGTTTAATCTGATTTTTCTGTTATTACTTTAACCTTCTTGTTTATATTATAAATACTTAGCAAATATCTAGTTAATGAATAAATGAATGGAGAGTTTATTTATCAGGTGTTTGAAATCGATTGAAATATTATTTATGAATAAGTGATTAAAAGGAGATGCTTAGCACTTTATAAACCTGTGACACTAAAAAATTATCTTTATGGTGGTTAAATTTCTAAATATTTAAAGGCTATCAAACTTTTTCAAAGGTTATAGGGTATTGATGTGTCTATATATTAAATATCAAAATCTTATCAACTGAATAACTCTAAAAATAACATGTTTACACCATCCCCTTCTTAATGAAAAATAGTCCACTGCAAGTGTTAGAAAACCTTGCACTTGGATACAGAGAATACACTAACAGCTGTGAGTGAGAGCATGTGCCAACGTGGAGATACTTGAGCAGATCTGATACTTGGCTATTTTTGACACCCATCTGCACTTTAAAAACTATCCTATAGGGTCTCAGTCTGTTCACAGAATATTTTAGCCCTTTAATATATATATGTGTGTGTATGTGTTTTAGATGTGTGTGTATATATACACACAGTATATATATGCGTGTGTATACATAACGACTACATATAAAGTTTATGTGTATGTATGTGTGCACATGCATATATGTGTATATGTGCAATATTAGCCATCTGGGGCAGATTTTAAAATAAACACATTATGTGCAGAAGATTAAAAAGGATATGTTTTATGTAATCTGATATTATGTCATTGCTTTTTTGTTAGACTACATTATTTATATTTCAAAGAATCTTTAGTAGTTAAGGTGTCAGAACTGGTTCCTAGTTGTCTAAAACATGATGTAACAGAGATCAGATTGAGGATCTCTTTCATAGAAAGAGGGTTCCCTGGAAACAGATGTTGGCAACCTGAACTTGTTCAAAGAGTCGTCAATGTTACAATGTGACTGGCTCCTAAACCTTTAATGTTGGCAGGTCAGAAAGCCACAGTTAGGGTTTGCTAGTTAAGAGATCAGTTAGGAAATGTAGATGTCTCTTTTGGTAAGATCATATATGCACATAAAATAGACCTAGAGAAGACAAAGGTGGAAAACCAGAACCATGTGAATCTGATAAAGTGTGGAGTTAAATATTTTCCTAATGGTCATTTTGCTATATTTAGGAAATCAACATTTTTTTTAAACTTTTTTTTCTCGGTGATATTTATGCCTTAGTGCTCAAAAGAAAGAAAGTTTTACCCCTGAGAGTTTGGCTGTGTTCAGGTATAGTAGTTTATGCTAAACTTTATGAAATATTTATATATCTATCACTCTTTGTATAGTATTATCAAAGACCATATGTTGACCCACAAAATACTTCATGATAGCCCTTGGCAGTATTTAGGACTGTTTCCTTAAAAGGACAATAAGTGATCACAGTCACTGTAACCCTGAAATAATGCTGTTCTTTCAGAAGATGGCCTGCTATTAGGTCAGACCACCCCTTCTTTAGTCCTGTTCTCCAGATGTGCTTGAAACTTTTTTTTTTAAGTTCAAGTTTCAAAAAAAAAAAAAAAGCAGAGAGGGGAGGTTGTTTTCAAAATCTGGTTTTACTTAAGACATCTCCATCCTGGAGTGCATTTCATAAATTGCCCACATATTTTTCTTAGCAGAGAACTTAACTGGCTGTAATTTTTAACACATGGCCACATCATGTGATATTTTCAAAACACTTGCACACATAGCTTTAAGAAGGTCCCAGCAGAAACGATTCATCGTCTCACAGCCAGCCCATTTTTTTAACAGCATATCTGCATTTTCCATTTAGTAGAGCTATATATTATTAGCTTACATTTTTGGGTAGTAAAACAGTGCATTGCTGATTGTAAAACATGGACTTTATTATCTGCTGAAAATTGATTTGGCATTTATAGCCACTGTGTACTAGCCTGTTTTTCTGTTTTTAACATTAGTGCTTGCAAGTGATGATTTGTTTAATGAACAAAAAACAAAATTGGTGTGGGCAGGCAATTCTTGATGTCCTTGGTAACTGAACATTTGGATCATCTACCTGTGTTTGGTTTTTTGTTTGTTTGTTTTGGTTTTTAATAGATGTATCTAAGTGCTATTATATGATAACAACAAAATTCACAAATCTATTAGCGATTTCCTTTGTTGGTGTGCCATTATATCCAACTTACATTCTGCTCCCTAAAGTAAGCCTTCTGCCAGCTGTGAAAAGGAACTGGAGAAGCTATAAACACCCTAGACCAAATGTTGACTTTACCCCACTCTTTCCTTTATCACATGAGGCACCTTTGCTTTGTTTCAGGAAGTTAAAAGGAAAGAAAAGCTCACTTCTTACCTCCTCTTTCTCTTTCCTACTCTCAAACGGTTGTTTGAAGGCCTAAATTATGATGTATGCAAAGCAGTTTCCAAAACTAAGTACTATATGAAGATTAGCCAATATTATCTTGGTGATAATGTTATGGAGTTCCATGAAGAGTAACTGTAATACCTGGGATATATAATTATCCTGACAATGCCTAGGCTAAAAAACTGAGAACTTCATGAAATAACAGAAAATGTAATGAAATAAGGTGCTAAGGTATTAAGTAGTAAATGCTTTTTATGTTAGACTTAAAAAAAAAAACTAGCATGTTAGATATCATTGAATTTTGTAATGGTACGGTCTCCTTGGTGCTTCTGAGTTGGCTATAAAATTTTATTTTATATTTCCTTAAACTTACTGTCTTTTTGTTCTCATCTAGTTCTAGACATTCATTTTTGCTACTTTTATTATAGTTTTGATGTATAGGTGTAGCTGTAGTATAACTGAACATATATTATTTGGAAGCAATTTCTGTATGGATATTAGATTTTTCATTGCTAACAGAATTAGCCATTAGTTTAAATGACTCATAACTTCAGAACAATAGAATTTCACACCTGATGAAGAAACGGGTTTATCTGGCTAGCTTTTTGAAGCAGCTGTTTGCATTAATTAATATTAATGTAAATGTACTTTCTCAGAATGTCTAGCTTAATTATGTTTTTAAACCTATAAAATTCTAGTCAGAGGAAAGGGGGAATCCTTCTGAAGTCTCGGCAGATGTATGTAAACATCTCTGAATCCAGAATGTATTTTTAGTGATGTGTCTTGTGGAATTTCATTATTTTGGGGGCATGAGGTCATAGGAACCATTTGAAATGGATCTTGTTACCTAAAAGTTTGAATGTAAACTATTGGAATGTGCAATATGGGAATAGGTAAAGATGGAAACTATAATTATTAAAGCTATACTTTTTTTCAAAAAAAGATGAGAAAAATAATTGCCTTTACTAATTCGAATAATCTTGAATAAAATAAAAGAGGATGTATTTGTGAGAAATGATACTTATTACCTGATAATTGGATTTAAAAGTTGCAAGATATAATTTTTCCCCTAAATCACCTATTTCTTTGCTTCATTTAGTCCTTAAAGATTGTGTAATTTCAAATGCTTATATTTTAGAGTTTCCTGACTCAATGGTTTAACAACACACTTATACAAAATCCTTCTCATGTGAGGCAGCTTTTTTTAAAGTTCTATATTTTTGAGGGGATTAGACCACTATATGGTCTTTTGGGAGCAGGAAAATGAAGGTTTCCTTATTCTGCAATTATGTCATTGATGTTAGTATTAACCAAATGACGCTTGTGACTTGACACAATGCATGGCCATCTTTAACTATCTGGATCAGTATTTATTAAATGGAAAACTTTATAGGACTTTGAGGTAATAGAAAAATCTCAAGGCATCAAAATTGGAATCCATTGACTTAATAACCATATGAAACTGGAAAGGTCACAACTGTTTTTGAACGTTAAGTGCCTGATTTTGGAAAAGGGGAAAACTACTGCTTGCTAGTATATCTATATCTATGAGGAAACATTCTATGACAGATGACAGAAGATCTAGGTTTCAGTGAGGGCTCTGATACTTAGTAGCTGAGAATGAATAATTTAATTTTTATTTTTAAGAATTTAATATTACTTAGTTTTCTCACCTGTAAAATGTGGATGATGAAGCTGTTGTAGGGGACAATGTTTTATACACTTTAGAGCATTATATAAATTATTAGTTGTTAGGACTGGTTTACTTTGTTATTGTGAGCACAATCTCATGTAAATTAGAGCCATAATAAGTTAATTTACTCTTTTTGTATGTTTGGAATATGTCTCTCAGGTTAATAGAAGGAAATTAGCTTTTGTAGGAACTGAAGACATTTATTCATTTGGTTATATTCTTAGTGTATTGATGTTCTTCAGTTGTGTCTTTCTCTTTATGATTTCATTTGGAGTTTTCTTAACAAAACAGACACTGGCATAGTTTGCCATTTCCATCAGCTTATTGTATTGATGAAGAAATTCAGGCTCCCAAAATTTAGTGATTTGCTCAGATTCACACAAATTATAACTTGTAAGTGGCTGAGGCTAGATTTGAACTAAAAAAGAATCATATTGATTTTGGGCCCAGGAATATATTCCCTGAGTCATCTAACTGCCTTAGTGTGCTACATAACAGAAATTCATCTCGATTTCTGAAAGCCTGCATTTTTGATGTAATTACTAGTCCAGACTTATCTTTCCCACTCACCTGGGTTAATTCCTTTGTGACCATTGTTGTTTGTTTGTTTTTAAACTTTCTTTGGAAATAGCCATTATAACTAAAGAGTGGCAGCATGGTACACAGAAGACCTGGAGTGAAATCTTTTATCTTATATTTACTCTTTGCATAATGATGGGCCATTGATTTATTCCTCTTAGGTCTCAGCTTCCTCCTATAAAATGAGGATTGGATTATATGGCTTTTGACATTGTACCACTCTATTCTAAACTTAAAATTATCTATCTGAAACCATAAGCAACTAAAGGTTTTTTGAGGTACTTGATACAATTTTCTTTTCTTTACTTTTTCTCCTTGCCTTCATTTAATTGTATTCTCCAAACCTAGATATAGAGAAGAATGAAAAGAGATAGTTTATTATGAAAAATTCTGTTTTTGGACACTTTTTACTTTTTTACTCTTTATTTCTTTTCTTCAGAGACTATTTCATGCTCTTTACCAGGTTGAAAAAATTAAGGAGATATGAATATGTTCAGAATCAAATATGTTGTTGTCACTTTGATTTGGATAATGTTTTTGGACTGTTCCTGATCTTTTTAAAAAATATAACCTGTTTTTGATGTTAAAATATTGCCTACAGAAATGAGAGACTTCTTATAATTAACCACATTTTGATTAAGTGTTTGGTGGTTTAAGGCAAACATCATTTTAGATTTGAGTTTTTTTTTCAGATAGCTGAGGTTTTAAAGTATTCACACCATCAAGTTAAGTCTATCAGTGCCCTATCAGTACCCTGACAGGCCTAATTGAATCGGAGGAGATGCTCAAGTTGGATTGCCTTTGGGAAATTTAACAGGGCTTTCAGTGATCCTAAGCTATTCCTTCACACACAGTTCCCACCTTTTAAATGTCATCTCCTAATGGCAAGTTATGTAACTGCATGATCTCAGAAGAAGCAAGATTGTACATTATCCAAAGGTAATGGATAATGATTAGAAATAGGCCATATGAAATGATTGGAAATAGGCAGAAACATTTCCAGTGAAGACTGATGTGGGGAAAATGCATAAAAATATAATTGAGAACATTTATTTATGAATACAAAAGAAAAGTAAAAGTGTAGCAAGAGTGAAGGGTTAGAGATATTTAACCTTCATGTTGCACAGATGGCCTTTGGTACTTTTCAGAAGGATATTTATGAAAAGCTTGTAGAAGGATTACCTCAAGGATCCATATTTACTTTGTTCCTTTTACTTGAAGATTTCAAATTCTCTAAAACTTAGTACATGACCTTTGAAAGTTGCTCTGACCAAAAAGATCATTACTACTAATGGTGTCTTGGTAATGAGCTCCCCCAGACTTATGTAGGGGGCCAGTCTTTGGAGTCCATCACAAGGCCCTACCAAAAATCTTTATAGTCTTACAATAGCTATATAACCTGTGCTCTACTAACATAGCTTGGAAGAGAACTCAGATTCACTTATAATGAGTTATCAGAATGAGACTTTGCTGGGGTATGGAAGGATATGGATAAAGACTGCACCACTGTGATGGGATGACATTCTCATTATTGCTTCAGGGAGTAATTAGGTTATTGAGATTGAGCTATGTTGAAATAACGAATTAGCCATTTGGTTGAGAAACTTCTAAAATGTTGCATCCTTCATAGATTTATTAAAGTACATCAAACATCAGTTAGCCTTTTTCTTATTTACCTCTAGTCATGATTATAGACATTGTTTGAAACAAAAGAGATATTTATAAATAGAATGAGATAATATTTAAGTTAATTAGCATAGTGTCTGACACAAGATAGATGCTATATACTTTTTCTCTTTTCTTCCTTTCACTTATTTTCTTGTTTGCTGTCAAACAGGAATGTCTCATGACCTTTTTGAAGTACATGGGAGGTGTATTTATACTAAATGGCCCAGGACTACTATGATTTTTATGTTCTATATCTTAGCTTTGGTAATTTTCCCACTCCCCTTTGCTATTGGTCACTAATCATCTCTTCATATTAATGTGATTGTCTGATGCAATCCTCTCTTTTTAAATTATTAAATTTAAAATCTTCTGTTTGGCATCCAACATTCAGGGATTGTATGGTCCCTATTTTGATGACTAATAACTTTTTTTGGAGGGGAGCTTCCTGGGTCTAGATTATGTTTTAGGTACTTGAAAGTCATCCAGGGGAGTTCTGAATAGGTGAGGTATTAGTGTATTCTTTCTAGAGAGCCTTTTATTATTACTCTGAATTTCACAGGGGAAGATTCTTGTAAAACCAGGAAGTTTTGGGGACTTAATAATTTATATATTCTTTGTTTAATTACTAATTTTGGGGTGTTATATAACTTGACATTTCAAAACCTTTTTTGGTGTAAAATTTTATTTTTATTTTGTGTAAAATGGGCATAATAGCTACTACTTCATTGGATTGCTGAGATCAAAAGAGATTATCTATATAAAGTGCTTTATTGATCCTAAAATCCTATATAAATGTTACTTATTTTTATCATTGTAATATTCAAACGAGAATTTCAAGACTTCTTATTAGTGAACTGATCCACAACATTAAAAACATCATTTGTCTTAACTAATGGTTCAACATATGGATAGTGCTAACTGGTGAAAGCACCTGCCTTTTCTTAGTATTAATTGTTAGGCTAGAATTAGCACAAGCTTCAGAGATCCATACTTTGTTGTACCTCAACTTCCGAGGCTGTATTGAGAACACATTCATCTGTGAACAAGAAAATCCTGCATCAATTCTCCCTCCAGTTTGGGCTTGGCTTTAGTGTTGGATTTATAAATACTTAAGGAAGGAAGAAGCAAGTAACCAATGCCATTTACTCACTTTCCCCCCAATATTTAGGACTTGTTTAAAAGCAATTTTCCTCAGTCTTTAAAAAATTAATCATTTTATTTGGAAGTCAAGAGAAAGAGCAAATCTGTTACCTAGAGATAAAACCTATATGCTATCCAATGGCTGTTTATGTAGAAACCTAAGTACTTTTTCATGGTTACATGTTTATCTTGATATTATTCTTTTAAAAACCTAGTTGTAAAACTGACTGTCCTGAAAATAGTCAAATAAAAATGGTACCTAGAAGGAAACCATTAAATTTTGATTTAAACCTTCTATATTCTTCTCAATGGATGGATGTTTCTTACTTTGCATCTCTTTCACTGAGAAAAAAGATTGAATAGATTTTTCCCTCCTAGTACCCACTTCTTTATAATAAGTAAGCAGCACCATTTTCTTGCTAATTATTTTAGACAGGCTGATTTTGAAAACTCTTGAGAAAAGATTTCTAGTACAATTTCATCCAATGCATGATATATAGGATCACAGATTTAGGGTTGACAGGTATTTATTTATTTTTTTTAATTTAACAATCATCATAAGAAAAGAGCAGTTCCATATACAAAGTAGAGCACAAAAAAGAATTATATGTGAAACTAAATTTATTTCATACCTCTTGTTTTTTCAAAAGAAGCATGTAATGAATTAAATATATTATTCAAAATTATCCTACTTGTTTCCTTTGGGATTTCCTTTTCTTCTGTAAATTTAGGAGGAAAATAGTTTCTATTGCTTCACTGTTACTACCACCTTGAACTTCAAATCTTCCCCGCCCCCATTAAAAATGGTCCAAAAATTTAAAAAAGAACAATGTTACAAATAAGCATAGACATACAAAACAAATCCACTCAGTAATATCTGAAAATATATTTTTTTCTTTTTGCATGTTGAATTCTTCACCTCTTTCTTAGGAAGAGGGTAACATTTCATTATAGGGGCTCTGGAGACATTGTTGATTATTGTTTTGATCAGGTTTAAATCTTCCAAGCTTGTTTCTTAAAATTATTAAATGAACCTCTCTCTTCTCCTCTCCCACTATCTCACAGTTTAGCTCAGCCATTCTCCAATTCATGGGTAATTTTTAAATTTCCCTTTTATTCCCCCTTTAAATCCTCTTCATAATTAACCACAAAATTGAAATTTTGTTTTGCTTTGCTTGTATCTATAGGCAACCCTTAGTTGCCCTCCTTAGTATCTCCAGTTTCTGTTTCTTTGTTGAGTTTGTTAATTTTTACTCTGTATATATGTATACTCAACTCTTTTTTCTGATTTAGATAAAATAAGGTTCATCTGATACCTATTCCTCAACAATGCCTTTATCCTTTGTATTCTGGATAAAGGCTTTTGCTGTACATTTTCTTTGTTCTCTTAAAACCTTCAGAACAGAACTCAGTCTCCTCCTGGTCCTTTTCATCTTATTTTACTCTCATTATCAGTTGAAAACTTTAAGCTACACTTTGTTTCTTCTTCTATGTCAAGTGAGCACTTCAACACCATATTGGACTTTCTAGTTGGTTGTTTCCAATTATCTCTCTCCCTCTCATTTTCCCTATCTATTCCTTCTCTCTCTCTCTCTCTCTCTCTCTCTCTCTCTCTCTCTCTCTCTCTCTCTCTCCTTCCTTCCCTTATCTCGGTGGTAGAAATTGCTAGCTCTTATGTGGTCCTGATCTGTGGTTCTTTCTTTTCCCCAGATATTTTTCCCCCTCATAGACTTGATTTCACTTTTAATTTCTTTTAAGTATTCATATAGGCTTGGTAGACAGTTTTGATTTTCTTTGGATCTATAATAATTCTTTGCAGTGTTAAATGTTATTTGTTTACGCATTAGTTCCTGGCTTTGTTTCTTGTTTTCTTTTCATGTGTGGTGGCCAGTCTTGCTTGATCTTTAACTGGGTCATCTCAGTTCCCATGCTCACTCTGCCTTCTAAATTTTTCTGTGATATTAGCTTTAGATCTCCTCTGTCCTTGCAGTTCAGAATTTTGATGTTCAGAACTCTCTATGGAGTCTCTAGTCTGAATGGGATATTAAGCCCTTGAGTTTTCCAATCTTAAGTGCTGCCATGACAAAATTGTGGTTGCTTCTAAGGGCTGTGGGTTTCTGACCATCCTGAGGCATCTCATGGGAGCTCTCTTCTCCTTCAGCCATCTGATACAGAACCTTGCAGATTATAGGTCTCATTGATCCATCATCAAGATGCTTTGGTTTGTTTCCCTGTGCTGGATTTTTGAGGGGCCCTTTTTCTCTTAACCATCTAGATTACTTTTCATGTATTTCAGGGGTGGATGTTGACCATACTGTGGTTTTAGTGGATTTCCTCATGGTTATTTGACCTGGTGATATTTTTAGTTTTTTGCTGGAGTAGAGGTAGGTTGTATACCTCTTTTGTTTAGAAAAAGCCTTATATGACATATATATTCTTTTTAATAAAAGACATTCCCACAATTGTTTGTTTTTCCTCTTTATATGTAAATTAATTAATTAAATTAATGATTAATTCTTCTCTTTCTCCCTGCCCTGCCCCCCACTTCTCAGCAAGAAAAATAAAATCCTCTGTTATAAATGTATATTCAAGCAAAAACATTCCCTTGTTGGCCATGATTTTTTTTTTTAAGTATAGCTCATTCTGCACTCACGTTAATCACTTCTCCTTTAGGAGATACATAACATGTTCAAGCATTACTCCTCTGGAAATATGGCTGATCATTTTGTTGTTCAGAGTTAAGACTTAAGGATTATCTTTATAGTATTGATATTGTATACCTTGTTCTCCCATTTCCGATTTTTTAAATTCTGTATTAGTTCATTCAGGTCTTCCTAGGTTCCTCACATTCACTTATTCAGCCATTTCCCAATTCTGAGGCACCATTTCAACCTCCAGTTCTTTGTCAGTTCTAATAGAGCTCTCTTAAATATTTTTGTTCATATGGATTTTTTCTTCTTTCTTTGATCTCTGGCATTCAGAAAATGGACTAGTATCATTAGAATAAAGAGTATGTCCAGTTTCATCATTTGTTTCCAAATTTATGTCTATGGACATGTCAACTTTGACTAGCAATTTTTGTATCTGAGGGAAGTAGAACTAATGAAACTAAATGTTAATGGAGATTAAATCCATTTGGAGAGTACTGGGAGGAAGCATTTCTAGGTTTCTTAGCTTCTGGCAGAACAGGAGCCACCCTTGCTTCCAGATGAGCTAGATGAGCATGGAGAAAAGCCATTGTTCCACCCCAATCCCACTCAGGGCATAGCTATTTGTGCCTGCTAAATTTCTGGTTTATGTAACAAAGCCCTAGTTATGGCTCACATAAGTATACACCTGATATGTTAGGGTTCCCCACAGAGTGTATGGATGTGTAAGGAGAGGGAAAAGTGATCCTCATCTATAATAGATTATTAAATGTCAGAGGAGATGCAAAGCAACCGTATTCACAACAAAGAGGCATCAAATGTATATATACTTCTTGAGCACAGGAAAAATAACTAACTGGACCATAAATATTTATACTTTTAAAACGTTCAGATTTTTGCAAGTTTTGCAAGTTTGAATGTACTTCCTTTGTTTCTCTCAATTCTTATAAAATGAAGTACAAGGGCCAAGTTCTAATCTCTTACCTTCCCTTCTTTGGATTTTTTAAGTGAGCACTCAGTATTTTTTCATTGCTTTGTTACTCAGGGTACCTCCCCATAGCCTTGGATAATTGATTGATTTGGTACTTATTTTAGAAATAATGTCCAAACTTATTTATGGAAGAGTTGAGCTCTGTAACCAGGTCTAAAATTAAATGTTTTAGTAGTCCTAGAAAAAAAAATAACCCATCTTCCCATCTGTTTACATGATGCTTTTGGATGTCATTAGTTACCTGCTCTTTCTTCCTTATTCCTTTTTGTGGTTGCACACTTCAAACTTTGGAGTTTCCTCTAACCATATTTATAGATTATCTTTACACAACCCTATTAAAATTTAAGTAATCCAGCTTAGTTTAGCTCTATTATAATGTCAGATCTTTTTAAGCATTACTTAAAAAAAATTAAGGCTTAAATTTTGGCTATCAAAGAGTAGATATACAGTGTATTATGTTTTCATATGAAAAATTGTCCTAAAGTTGGAACCAATGAATGATTTTAGATAAATTGTGATTATACTTGACCTCTGCCACTCCATTCTCCTTGAATGGATTTTTTTTTTCAATTATAATTTAATAGCTAAATGTGCTACACAATTAGCTGACTAGCTTTGAGGGAAAAAGGAGGAGCAAATAAGACATGATACCATTCTGCATAAATCAGAAATTTTCATGTGGCAAATTAAGGGAGAAAGACAAAGATTTTGAAAGTCTAGATTTCAGGTTTGTGGGGTGTGTGTGTGTGTGTGTGTGTACATTGTCTATTATACATACATACACACACACAAAGATTTGACTATTAGTGAGGAGGCTTACTAAAGGAAAATTGTATTAGATGCTGTATTTTAAAACTTGTACTGCTTATAAAATGCTTGTGAAATGGAAAATAAAAAGGTATATTTCTTGGGTATGGCTAGTTAGGCCCTCTGATAATAAAGGCAGATTTTGAAGACTGGAATTAAATTGAATGGGAATAATTAACAAATGATGACATTGACCAGAACTCTGGAAATACTATTTTTATCTAGAGTAAGTTACCTTGAATCAAAGATTTTATTTCAGTAAATTCAGAGTATTTATTTATGTGCTGACAGTTAGGATGTGTTTAATCTAATGAGTCTAGAAATCAACCTTATTTCTTCATTATGAAAAGTGATAATTTATAATTTTCTTCTTTTTCATTACTTCTCTACCCTCGCACCCCACAATGAACCAATCTTGTAGAGTCTACCTGTCTTCACCATTGAAATTGTTACTACTTTATTTCAAGTCCTTATTACTTCTCACATCAATGATTATTATAATACATTTTCTAACTTATCTCTTCATCTCCTCTGTCTGCTTTCTCCTTTCTATCTTTCACAGTTGTCCAAATAATCATCCCAACCATTTTGTTGTTCTTCAGTTGTTTCAATTCTGTCTTACTCTTTATAACCCCTACTTGGTGTTTTCCTTGCAAAAATATTGGGATAGTTTGCCATTTCCTTCTCCAACTGATTTTACAGATGAGGAAACTGAGACAAACAGGGTTAAGGGACTTAACACAGAAGCTATTATAATTTTCACCCAAGAAAATTCAGTGACTCTGTTGACTATAATATAAATGCAAGAGTCCTTACTAGACCCTTAATTTCCAAACTCGATTTAGCTTCCTTCAGACACTATAATCTTGCCAAACTGGAGTACTAGCTGTTCTTTTATCTCCTTCAGTCTATTCTTCCTTTGTTTTACCCTAGGCATATCCCCATGCCTGGAACATGTTCCTTCCATAATCCTTAGTTTTGAAATTCTTTCCTTCAAGGTCTCAGGCATCATGAAAGCTTGTTTGAGCTGAGCCCAAATTAAAAGTGATCCTTACTTCCCTCATGACCCCTTTTCTCATGGAACTTGGGATTGTTCCTTCATTGTTATCATAATGAACTTTTATATCTTGTTAATTTGTGTCCACATGAATCCCCTATGCATATAATACTGTATAAGCCTCATTTTTCATCCTTGTATCCTGTGACTCTTATCTTTTGATCTCATTTGCATAAAATAGATTCTAGATAACTATTTTGTAGAATTGAATCCAACTCTACATTTGCTTTAATATAATATTTGCTCTATAATCCCCCTTCCATGGTGTAATGGAAAATATTCTTGGTTCTAATTCAGTCTATTCTCTCTTCTTTAACTTTACCTGCTTCTGTGAAATTCCTATATTAAAGGAGGTCTATTTCTAGTGTATTATTCAGGATTAGATAGTAAATTGCTTGTTTTGTAATATTAACTATTGCCAAAGAAAAAACAATTTTAAATGACTTAGTTATTTTAAAACTATTAACTAGATTGGCTCTCATCCAAATTTTAATGGATTGGGAAAATATCTTTGTCATACTTAGTGGAGGGTCTTGAATAGTTATAAAATATAGAGAGTGTTGCAAGAGATGAAGGATTTCCAATAAAGAATGCTTTTTGCATCATCTGGAAGTTATTTGTAAAACCTATAGATTTGGGAAGTGAGGCAACATGGCATATTTACTGAAAAAAATACTATCTTTGGCTCCATTGTGTCTTGGCTTCAAGTCCTACCTTTTGACCATGGGGAAACCTTTGTTATCTATAAGGACAGAATGGAGAGAGAATCACAAAGATCTGAGTTCAAACCCAGCCTTAGATGTGTACTAATTGTATGACCATGGACAAATCAATCAAATCTCTGTCTTTCTCAGGACCGTGCTTGGCACATAGCAGCCACAATATAAATTCCTGCTGCTATTATTGTTGTTATTCTCATTATTACTTTTTTGTTGCCTTAGAAAATTGTTTAAGACTCATTATTATAAATGAGCTACATTAGTATAGTATCTCTATGGGAAGTTCCTATATCTATGAAATCACTAGTCCTAAGACTATTTTTTATATCCCTCCACTCCAATTTTTTTTTTTTTGAAAATTAGTAAAATGCTTTAAAAAGCTTAATTCATCAACTTATTTTGAATCCAGTTCACTGACCTGTTTTGAAGAAAAGTACTGGCAGAAGATTTTATCAGTTTCTTCATACCATTTTAAAGAGAGCATCATCTAAGATCTGGAACATTCAAACCTGAATTTCTAAACCATGAATATGGCTGGGATAATAAGAATGTTGGCAGTGGCCATCATTCTTTATTAACCTTTTAACAGATCATTGGAATCCTCCTTAGAAAGGAGAAGGTTGTTGTATAAATTACATTTAATAACATGACTTGATATAGTTCTTATTTTCAAACAACCAGTATTACCTTTGTAAATCATTTAAATAAAAATTTTCATTTTCTGCAGAAATTGGCAAGTCTGCCTGTACTTGAATTCTTAAGAAATTACATTATTTTTTTACTATAAGTTTTTAGTGTAATGGACAAGCTGCTGGCATATCAAGTATTTCATAATCTGTAGGCTGTCTTTCCAGGTTAATTCATCTTCACATATACTTTCCTACAACTAGGTTGGCTCCTTTTGCAGTTTATCCCCCAAACATAGTATTCTATTCCCTGTCTATGCCTTTGCACATACTGTTTCCCCATCCTTGTAATATTCTTTATTTTCCAAGTCCTATAACCATATTTTCCTTCAAGACTTGGCTCAAGTGCTAACTTTGAAAAGTTTTTCCCTGACTTCCCTTTTCCTTGGTACGATTCTCTCCCTTCACATTATATTCCTTTTACATATGTCCTGTATTTGTTTATCTGTGAATATATTGCCTTCCCTTGAGAAATCCAAGTTTCTTGAGGTCAAGGACTATTTATTTCAGTTTCATATTTGTACTCCTGTGCCTAGCCTGATGCTTAGTGTATAGTAGTAGGTACTTAATAAATACTTGTTGGTTAAACAAAAAAGGTGTCATGGTAGAATGGAAAGCACGCTAATTCACATCCTGCTTCAAATGTTGATCACATCTGTGACATTAGGCAAATCACAGCCTTCTTGCACCTCAGATTTCTCATCTGTAAAATGAGGTAGCAGGATTAGGTGACCTTTGAAGCTCTGTTTTCCTGCTTTAAATTTATGATCCTATTGATTGATAGTTTTCTTCAACTATACATATCTGTTACTTCATCATGAGTCCATATTGAAAGTTGTACTGGGTATTCTTACTGCAGCTGCTGTTGTTTAGTTGATTCATTGTTCCAACTTTTTCTGACCCCATTTGAGGTTTTCTTGGCAAAAATACTGGACTGCTTTGCCATTTCCTTCTCCAGCTCATTTTACAGATGAGGAAACTGGGGCAAACAGGATTAAATGACTTGCCTAGGGTCACCCCACTAGTAAGTGTTTGAAGCCAAATTTTAACTCGGTTCCTCTTGACTCCAGGATAGTCACTCTATCCACTGTAACTTTTGTTATTGGCTGCATGATTTTGAATGGAATATATATTCATATACTTTATAGATAATTGGTTTGACCCTCAATTTCTTAATAATAGCAACCAGGCTTTTAGAAAAATCTAGTCTTGGAGGGAAATAATTCTCTTTTTAAAAAAATCTCCTTAGTATAAAATTTGAAAGATGCATCTAATATAAGCATAATTAAGAACATTTCCCCCCCTATAGCCTCCCCAGAAGTCTTATTTCTTAGTTATTGTGTGTCTTTTGTTGTTATCTTTTATGCTGGTAGCCCTTCAGTAAGCATAGTCTGACATGCTTTGTGGCCTTTACCTTGTGTGATAAAATAGATGGAAAGGATTCTTGAAACCATCTGGTGAAGATGAGCAACCCTAGAGGACTGTGCTTTGGGAGAAATTGACTGAATGCTAAGATATGTGGAAGTCTGGGGATACAAGCAGGGGACTTTTTTTTTTAAGAGCATGAACATTAATACATCTTTTTGAGGTTTGATGGGACATGTACTGCCTACTGTTCCATATGGTGCTTATGATAGCGTGGCATATTAGCATGCTGCAGGTTCATAATGTATTCAGGGGGAGAAGCCATCACTTGCATACCAATTGAGGCGTTCTCTCTTTGAGATCTGCTTGTGAATTTCAATGTTGTTTATGTCTTCTTCTAAGCTGTGACTGAACAGTGCATTTCCGCTATGAGAAATAAGAGAGAAGGAGAAGACAGACAGACAGAGATGGCGGGGGGGGGGAGACGAGGGAGAGATGGAGAGGGAGACAGAGAGACACAGAGAGAGACAGAGACACAGAGACAGATAGGAGGGGGGAGAGAGAGATAGAGGAGGAGGGGGAGAGAGAGAAAGAGACAGAGACAGTGACAGTGAGACAGAGAGAGGAAGGGAACGAGAAAGACAAGGAGGGGAGAGGGGAGGGAGAAAGAAGGGGTGACAGAGGGAAGAAAGAGGAGAAGAGAGGGGGGAAAGAGACAGAGAGAGACTCATACACATAGAGACAGACAGGAAGGGAGGGGGAGAGAGAGGGGGGAGGAGGAGAAGAGAGAGACAGAAAGGAAGGGAGGAAGAAAGAAAAGGAGGAAGGGGAAGAGAGAGAGAGAGAGAGAGAGAGAGAGAGAGAGAGAGAGAGAGAGAGAGGGAGGGGGGGGAGAGAGAAAGGGTGAAAAGGGGAGGGGGAGAGAAAGAGAAAGAAGGAAAGAGAGAGAGAGAGAGATTTGAAAGTAGCTTTGTATGTATGTTCTGGTTAAGAAATAAATTTTATTTTATTATCCCTGCCTCCTGATGTGTTGTTTACCACAGTCTACCATTTATTATATGTGGCTCAGTGGATAAAGTGCTTGACTTGGTGTCAGGAAGAATTGAGTTCAAATCTGCCCTTAGATATTCACTAGCTGTGTAACGCCAGAAAACTCACTTAATATTTGTTTTTGCCTCAGTTTCCTGATCGAAAAAATGGGGATGATCATAATAGCATCTACTTCCCAGAGTTATTGTGAGGATCAAATGAGGTGATAATTGTAAAGCACTTCACAAAGTTTCAAGTGCTTTATAAATGCAATTATATTCTTGTTGTCATCATTTTTATCCTCCCTAGATCAAAAGTCCCTTGGGGCCTATAGGTGTCACAGTAGCTAGAATGCCAATTTTAGAGTTAAGAAAACATGAGTTCAAATCTTGTTTCAGATTTTTTTTAATAATAACTTTTTATTTTCAAAAGTATATGCTAAGAGTTTTCAACATTTACCCTTGCAAAACTTTGTGTTCCGAATTTTTTTCTCCCCCCACCCCCCACGCCCCAAGAGCAAGTAATTCAATATATATTGGACATGTACAATTACAATTATCATGGTACACAAGAAAAATCAGATGAAAAAGGGAAAAAGTGAGAAAGAAAATAAAAAACAAGCAAGCAACAACAAAAATGGTGAAGACAGATGGCTCTTTCCATCACAAGTTTATTGGAATTGGCCTGAATCACCTCAAAGTTGAAAAATTGCTTCAAATTCTTAACATCCATGTGAACCTGACAAAATCACTTAACCTCTTTTGTCCTCACTTTCTACATCTATAAAAACGAAGATAATGATACCTATTTCATGGAATTTTGTAAGAGTCAAATGATAAACTCTATGTAAGGCATTTAGTTGTTATTAAGGGCAGCATCTATGTCTCAGTGATCTTTGTCATTTTTGTATCAATTATGGGCAGCAAAAAGTCAGTTGTGAGTTTTAAGAAATGACTTTTGAATTTATACAATATCCTTTATGGTTGATTATGTGAGGTACATAAGGTAAATTATTCTGGGGGATAAAAATTCGTTGGGGATAGAGGGACTGTTGTTTTGTTTTCCATTTTGTTTTTCTACCCATCCTAGGGCCTACCACAGTCACTCATATTATAATAGGAGGTTGCTCATGGGAGAGAAAAAACATTTATACGTTCCAGGCACTCTACACACACACACACACACACACACACACACACACACACACACACTAAGCACTTTATAGCTATTATCTCATTTGGTCCTTACAACAACTCTGCAATATAGATGCTATATTATCCTCATTTTACAGTTGTGGAAAGTAAGTGACGTGTATAGGATCACACAGTAGATAGAGGGAGACCTGAAATCAAATCTGTGCACAGGCAACTTAGACTTATATTCTCTGTCTCAGTTTCCTAAAATGAGGGTAATAATAGCATTCATCTTCTAGGATTGTTGTGAAGCACAGATGAGATAATAATTATAAAGTGGCATATAGTAAACACTATATAAATTAAGTGTCCAAGGCTTGATTTGAACTCATTTATTTTTAATTCCAGTCCTGCAACTTCTTATCCACTGTGCTTTCTGTCTTGACAGAAGCTCATAATAGAAATGTTTAGTGAATGAATGAATAAAACAATGAATGAAAGCTCATTTTACCAATAATAACACAAAAAAAGGTAAAAATAACTTAGTCTAAAATCTCTAGCTATTAGTTGCTACCATAGAGATGATCATAACCTTGATTTCACTCTTATGTGTGAGTGCTCTCCTTCACCTGGGACTCTGTCATTCCTACTTTTGTCATTTGCCTGTTTTTCTTTTTTTTTCCATTTTTTTCTTTGTACCTTACTTGTGCTAACTTCCTCCCTGTGACCTCTAATCCCGTCATTCTTGTCCTGACATTATCTCTTCTTTTTTCTCATTTTTCTTTTTTGAGCATCTTTATCCAGTAATTACATTCTTCACCTATATATTGTCTCCAACTCTCAAATCCCTTGACCTTTTGTCTTTTCACTGCTTATGCTTTGCCAAGTCTCAAATCTGGATTATCCCAGTTATCTGTCTTGTCTTGCCTAACCCCCATGGGACTTGAATGCTGGGGAGGAAATCATTCAACATTACCACTAGGTCTACTCAAAATTTGTGAGATCTCATTTGAGTGGACCCTCATTGTTGCATATAGTGCTTCCTTTTATTCTTTCCTAATTGCCTCTTCACTAGGAGAATCTTCCAATTTTCTTTTTCTTCTCCATATTCCTAGACCACCCATTCCTTAATTTTTACTTTTAAATCCATCATTTGTGAACTTCCTCTTCTCTGTGGACTTTGATCATTTCCTCTCTCGTTTTTCCTAGTCTGTGACCAAGACTAAGTCAATCACCTTGCCAAAACCAATTTCTACTTTTGTCCTTCAGTCCCATTTCTTTTGTCCCTTTGATCATTGTTTCTTCTCTCTCTGTCTCTAATCTTCAACCTCTCCTAAATGTCTTTCTATTTTTGTTACCTCCAAACATACTAAAGTCTTTCCCATACTTTGAAAATAACAAAAAAAGACATTTCATTTGATCCTGTCACCCCCTGAAGATCTTAAAAGTTCTCTCCTCTTTCACAAACAAGGTACTTCTCTCCATTTCTTCCTCTTCCTTTCTATGTCTTTACAATCTGGCATCTAACTTCACCCTAAACTGAAAATCCTTTCTCCAAAATGACTAACAACAGTCTCTTAATTTTTAAAATAACGTCTTCTCAGACTTCATTCTTCTTGACTTTTTCAGCATCTGATAACTATTCCATTATCACCTCTATGATATAATGCTCTCCCTGTGTTAACTTTGACACCTTAGTTCTCCTCTTATTTGTCTTTTTTCAGTCTCCTTTGCTGGATCATCCGTAGATACCCTTCCTTCCAAAAGTAAGTATCTCTCAAGATTTATTTCTGGGATTTTTTCATTAATGCCCATGAATTCACTTATTAGCTTTACGCAATTAATTGCTGGGTGTATATATCTTATATTGTCAGTTACCTATTGGCTATCCTTTCTTGCATATTCTATAGGCATATCAAAATAAAGTGTCCAAAATAGTAACTTTCTCCTTCAGCTCTAAACCCAGCTTTTCTTCTGAACTTCTCTATTTCTTTTGAGTATTAATGGCTTTTCACTGAGCCAAGGACACAATCTCATGGATATCCTCATTGCCCTTTATCTCACATATGCAATAAGTGGTCAACATTTCTGCTACTATCAGTACCTTTCATATTTTCTGTACTTTTTAATTCTCATGTCTATTTCTTTAGATGTCGATACTATATTAACCTCTTAATTGGCTCTCAGCTCTGGGTCTCAGCCTCTCTGAGGCAAGCTGAATAATTTTTCACAACGCAACCATTTCTTTCTTCTTAATCAAGAATCTTCAAGTAGTCTTTATTGCCTCTGGCATAAAGTTGTCATTTTAAGGCTTTTACATTTTCAACCTACCCTTTTTTTCTTTTTCTTTTTTTTCCAGATTTCTCCCATATACATACCCTACCTATCGATATTTCAGCCAAGCTAACCTAATTGTCATTCCTTTGAACTTGGCATTCTATCTCCTGAATACTTAACTTTGCATAGTTTCTCCCACATGCTTAGAATGCATTCCCTCCTCACCTCTACTTTTAGAAACTGGCTTCCTTCAGTGCTCCCCTAGCACTACACATAGTATTTCAAACTTGCTCAGTGGTTTTTTTTCCTGGACTGGATCTGTGATAACTTTGGTGTAAAGAACTACTATTGGGGAAAGCTCACATCAGTGTTACATCAGCACTTTTCTCTGCAACATGTAGTCTCACTTACCTGAGGTACTGAAAGTAAAGTGACTCATCTGGAGCAGGTGTCAGAAGGAGGACCTTAATTAGGCCCCCCTGACCTGCAGTTTGGATAGCTTTTTGAATCCTATGCCAGGCTGCTGCTTTGAATGCAGTAAGTGCTTTGTAATCACTTGTTGAATAGTTTGTATTCTGATTCCAATTTTTTTCTCCTATACTGCTATAGGAAATAATAACTGAATGAATGAAAATGTATTTATTAAATGCTCATTATATACCAAGTGCAATATTAAGCACTGGGAATTAAAATAGAATGAGTATTTTTGAGGGGGTCATATTATAATTTAGAGAGACAACAGCTAAAGAAGGACTCAGATGAAAGGGCCTATAACAAGGCCCAGGGCTCCATAAGGGACATATGTAGACCTCAAGACAATACCTAAGGAGATAAATAAAGTAAGGCCAAGTAAGCAAGAGTTGCGTGGTGGCAAGGGATTGGACTGGGAGATCCTTCATTTTCCTGGAAAGATTATAGTTAGCAGGGAGGTGTAGGGAGGCAACTATGTTCTGTACATAGGGCCTATGGCTTCAAATATTTACTAGCTATGTGATTCTGGGCAAGTCACAATCCCTGTCTTCTTCAACTGCTAATATGGAATAATAATAGTAATAATAATAATTCCTCCCAAGGTAGTGTGAGTATGAGATATTTGTAAAATGCTTAGAACAGTTTCTGGCACATAGTAGGAACTTAAAACATGGTTGTTTCCTTCCTCCCTTGTGCTTCCTAATTTATCCAATTAGGGACTTTAAAAGGCCTTAAAAAGGGATTTTGTGTTTTTTTTTTTCATGTGTGGGAATTGGGGAGTAGAAAGGGAAATATGTCCAACCAAGAGAGAAAGAAGGAAATTGAGTATTGGTAAGAAGGTTGGGAGATATGTTCTTGGTATCACTTGCCCTGCTGGGCTCTTCCCCCCCTCTCTCAATCCCATCATTGAGATATTAGAAGGTTGGGTCAGAGGAGAAAATCACTCCAAAGGCACATGTTGTTAAAATGCTATTTGAAATCCATTTCTTTTCTAGGCTCACTAATTTTTTTTTTTTAAATGATAACAACCAAAATAAAGCTGTTAAATGCCAGATATTTGGTGTCTTTTTTATATAACACAAAAAGACCAAAAATATATGGATAGTATTCATGTTTAATGAAATACCTTATACCTTGCCCTATCTTTGCCAGATACATATAGCTGATAATTTTGGAACTTTGCTTAAAGGTCACATTTTCTTCAGTTTGTTAAAGATTTATAATTCATTAATTCTTCACCAGATCACCAAGATCATATAATCCCCAATAATTTAAGACCTTTCTTTGAGAGTAGCTATTATCAGTCATCCTGATGCTGGATATCTCTTTTAGCCAATTTATTCTGGTCTTCAAGTAGAAGGCATATAGTCCTACCTGAGTTTTTAATTTTTTTAGAACCACTAAACTTTGATAGGCCTTGTCTGGGAGTCATGGTGTCATGGTACTTTCTAGAATCTAGTTCCCTTTCACACTATGCTTAGGCAACAGGGTTCTTAACTTTTAGAAAATTTACTCGGAAGTTTTTTTGCACAATGACTCTAAAACCATTAACTGGAGGTGTTTGTGTAAGCATTGATTTTGGACAGTTAATTGATGGCTATAGTAATTTTAAAAACTTCAGAAGATCTAGGTATATTTTCAAAATTACAAAATTCTTTGGTTTTAATTCAAGGAATTTTGCACTTAATTTCTGAGTTATAAAAAGATGACATTGGAAGACACATGGACAACAATTTATGGCAGAAATGTTCGGGAAAATGAAGGTATTTTTGTTTCCTCAGAAGACAATTCTTCAGCTATTTTAATTTAGTCTATAAGGCACTGATTAGTTTGTCAAATCTCCTCAAGAATATCAATGTTGCTAAGGCATCATAATACCTAAATAGAGATTCAGATGACTGTAGTCTGGGACACTATTTTACTGAATGCATATTTATGCTTAGTTACATTCTCTGGCTGGGTTCACCCCTCTCCCCCACTTCTTTTAGTTTGAAGGGTTTTGTTCTTATCCCATTTAAATCAGTAGATTGGTTTTTACTTTTTCTCCCTAAAACATTCAGAAAAAAAGCAAATAGAACTGAATAGGAATGTGGAGGAGGCAGTGTGGGTAATTCAAGCAAGTTTAGTCAGCACTTGGGAGATTCTTGAAATGTTTCTTGATGTCCTACAGAACTGTTAACATCTGCACATCTTATGAGAGGAGTCACATTTATTACAGCTGTATTCCAACTAAAATGTAAGGAAGGGGAGAAGAAGAAGGAAGGTTGGGGAGGGTGTTAAGGGTAGCGAGGAGGAAATCACTGTTAAGAATGAAGCAGCTGGCTTCCAGTTACAAAGATTTATCATTTTCTTTAGTTACAGACCCAGGGTAAGCTCCAGTTGGGTTCTTTACTGCAGGATCTTTTTGAAGTGACAGGTTTGCAAGGCTTCAGAATAATTCAGAGGCAGTAGTTACCTCCCTGTAAAATAGTCTTGGTGAATTAAAAAGAAGAAAAACCAGAGTCATCTCATGAGATAATGCCCCTCATTAGTAGGATTTGGGTCAAGCGTGGCACCTGCATCATGCATCAAAACTTGATGTTGTATACTATAATGTCAGATGCATTTTTGAACCTGGAGTTTGTGGAGAAGCAAATGACAACTGTTTCTTTTGAAGGAAACTTCTACTGGACATTGGAATCCAATCCTTGCCAAAATTAATTCTCTTTCTTGGTTTGCTTGTTTTTAATTACACAATATTGAAAATAAAATAATGCATTCTGAAACTTTATCTTCGCTTTAGGACTTTAGATGATCTGATTTTTAACTGTGTGAACCATTTTTTCATTCATGCAGATTACAACCCATCCATGGTTTAGGAGATTACTGTCAAAATGATCATTGAAAAAAATTTCTCAAACTACTATCTACTGCTTGCCAGCCTTTTTATCACAAGCTTCTCAGAACTTAGCTAGATGTTTGGACATCAGTGTAATAACATTGCACCTGACCTCAATGAGGGCAAAAAAATTTTCACTTTTATCTTATCAATAGATAGCACCTAGGAGAGCACCTTGTTATTCTTCAGTCATGCGTGACTCTTTATGGCCCCTTTTTGAGGTTTTCTTGGCAAAGATGAGAGTGGTTGGCCATTTCTACCCCAGCTCATTGTACAAATGAATAAATTGAGTACAACAAGTTTAAGTGACTTGCTCAGGGTCACACAGCTAGTGTCTGAGGTTGGATTTGAACTCATGAAGATACCAGGTCCAGTACTCTATCCATGGTGCCTCTTAACTGCCTAGGAGGACTATCTCATAGTAGACATTTTAATTAAGTAGTTGATTGACATAAGAGAGAAGCCTTTTCAGCTTAGTGTGGGACCTGTCAGATCTTGTGTTGTCTTGGCCCCTTAAAAACAATCAGAGTAGAACACCTCTGTTTGTGGTCCTCATTTCCTGTACTAGAGAAAAACAAATACTAGCTATTTCTTAGGTTTCATCCAATTTGTTAGAATGGGTAGTTGAGAGCTTTCTGCTGTTCACTTTCTATCTCAGTAGATATTCTTTTTTAATAACTGGCTTTTTCCAAACCTAAACTGGGTTTTAATGAAGGATGATTAAAGAGTGGAATTTATTGTATTACAATTGTACTCTGAGAGATTGTTTCTCTAGAACACGAACAAAGATCCAGTAAGTAAGCATATAGTGATCTGTGAACTAAATTGAGTTCTATCATTTAAAATAAAGAGTTTTGTTGTAAAAACTTGTGTTTTTTTCCCCTCTCCTATTACTGAGGCTTTAGCATTTTTGAATTTGGGATAGGGTTTTATTTTGTTGTTGTCATTCATTTTTTCAGTCATGTTTAACTTTCTTCAGATAAGTCTATTTGACTCCAGGTCCTGTACTTTATCCACTGTACCACCAAAGTACCCATTAATTACCACAAATATTTACAATTAACACCAAAGGCCAGTTTATCTAGTCAACACCCTCACATTTTGTAGGTGAATAAATGAGAGAAGTGAAGTGGCTTCATAAAAGTAATAAGTAGCAGAGACATAATTCATCACAAATGCAGCAGTCCTATATACACAGGCACATATACATATATGTATATACAGCAATAATGCCTATAACCTTTATATTAAGAAACACAATTCAGGTATTTAACATGATTGTTTTTAAAGAAGAAATAATCATACAACACAGAACACTGGGAATAATTTTGAATTTTAGAGTCTAAGGGATCTGGATTTGAATACTCTACCAGTTTGAACATGGGCAAATTAACAAATCTCAATTTCCCCCATTATACATGAGAGCAGTGAATGGCTAAGCTATGCTGAATGTATGTAAAGTATTTTGCAAAAGTGCTTTTCTCTTGAAAAAAGAAATAAAAATAAGCTATTATTATTATGCATTGATATTATCTCTCCAAACTATACCCAGAAAAAATCATCTGTGAAGAAAATCACATTGTAATAAAACAACTTGAGAGATAACAGCTCTGTATCAAACCACATCAGGCTGCTAGGTGATACAATGTATAGAGTACCTGGCACACAGTCAAAAAGATCTGAGTTCAAATGTGGTAACAGACACTAGTTGTGTGACCCTGTATAAGTCATTTAACTGTTTATCTCACTTTCCTCATATCTAAAATGAATTGGAGGAGGAAATGGCCAACTACACCAAGAAAACCCCATGGGATCACAAACAGTTGAAAAGACTGAACAATAGCATTTTAATTAAATTATTAATCTGGTCTCCTTTTGTTGGACAGAATGGCTGGTGGGACTTTTGAGAGGGGATACTCTTTACATTGTTTCACTGAGTGGATGAAGCCTGCCATTTTTAGTTACCTTTTTGAACATAAAATAATATACTTAGCAAGTATAAAAACATCAACTCTCATCCTTTTGGAATGTTCTTTACATTATATAGCAAAGAGTTCTTTATATTATAGGTTTGGGGTTTGTACTCTTAATTATGAGTCATGCCTAATGTGTTCTGAACTCAATATATATGGCAAATGTGAAAAATATCAGTCCTTTTTTTGGAGCATTATATCTAACAGGTCTTTATGGATTTTGAATTTATATTCTGAATATGAGTCACACTTAGATATTCTATACTCAGTAAGTCAAAATGGATCTAAGAACTGTGGATGAAAAATTATCATGCTTTGTACCTTTGGAATTGTTTTATCTAACAGGCTTTTACATTGATTATATTACATTAGAATTTGGATTCTTGTTATGAATGACTCCTAGATATCTTGAACTCCATACTTCTTTTCCATTTTGAATTTGAGTGGGGGTGGAGAGAGAGAGAGAGAGAGAGAGAGAGGGAGAAGAAGAAGAAGGAGGAGGAGGAGGAGGAGGAGGAGGAGGAGGAGGAGGAGGGAGAGAAGGGGGAGGAGGGACAATAGGTGAGAGAAAGGAGAACCTTAACCTTAATATTAGCAGTGAATGGTTCTTAGATTATAGCGGATTGAATTTTTTTTTTTGAGGTCAGAGAATTTGCTGTTTTATGTCATCAGATCCTAGCATATTGGAAATATATCCTATGGCTCAGCTGTGGCAGCCCAGACCAAAAAAATGCTATGTATTTGTTTTCTCTATCAGATATCAATCAGAATGCTATTTGTTCTTTCTATCCTGATATGCCAGTCACTGGTGGCTGTGTGGGTGGCTGTGTGGAGATAGAATAATTTTACTCCTCAAAATGGCAAAAGCACTTTTCAAACATTTCTGTTAAAAATCATATACATATTGCAAATATTTCCATACTAAGGGATCATAGATTTAGAGCAGGAACAAACTTTGAGGCCATTAAATCCAATATTTTCATTTTTACAGATGAGGAAACTGAGATTCTCTGATAGGTTAAGTGATATATGCCAGTAGTACCACATAGCTAGTGGGTGTCAGAGATGAAATTTGAACTCTTCCTTACTTTTATTTGTGCACTTAATTCACTATGCTGCATTGAAGGAATATTAGACAAGAAATACAAAGATTTGGAGCTAAATCTTAGAACTTTTCCTCATTAGCTATGTGACTACATACAAATCACTTGGTGATCTTTGAGCCTGGTTCCATGGGGCACTTTAGATTGTGTAGTGGAAAGAGCACTGGGCAACGCCTTTGGCCCAAGGTTGTTATGAGAATCAAGTGAGATAATTCTAGTCAAGCACTAGTACATAGTAGGCATCTAATAAATGTTTACTTTGTCCCCTTAACCCCAAATAAGAATAATTGATACAAGAACTAGTGGATTCTCTTTGCTTGGCCTCAGAATGCAGAGCTTTGCATAAGGGGAGGAAGTCTAGGCTACATGAATGGAGCCATTCCATCCATGTAGGAGGAAGTGCTACCCTTTCTGTTACCATTTTCGAGCAGAGTCTCCACAACTTTTTGTTGAATGTTGGAGAGGGAATTCTTGTTAAAATATGGGTATATTGGAAGGCCAGTCTTATGGCATCAGGACTACCACTTAAAAGGCATACTTACAATCATGAGATGGAGTGTCTTTTGTAAGGAACAGTAAGAAGACCATTATCACTGGATTATAGAATATGTGTGTATGGGGGTGAGGGGGGGGAGGCTTAAGGTAAAAGTATAAGAAAACTAGAAAAGTAGAAAGTGATCAGGTTGTGAAGAATTTTAAATATCAAACAAATGAGTTTTATTTGGTCCTAGAAGTAATAGGGAGCCAAAGGATTCGCTGAGGAAGATGATTTAGGAAGATCTCCTTGACTATTTAGCAGAGAGTAGATTACAGTGGGATGAAGTTTAAGTAGAGCAAAATGACTTATTGCAATAATACAGGCATGAAATACTGAGGGATTGAACCAGGATAAAGAGAAGAGGATTGATAAGGGTCAGATGAATGCTCAGTGAATAAGAGTACTAGTCCTGGAGTCAAAAGAACTGAATTCCACTTTGACCTCAGATACCGTTATGCCTTCCTATTCTGGGGTGTTAGGAATGCAGTACCCCCTACAATCTGTTTAAAAACTTTTGGCCCTACTTTGGTATTCAGAGAAGTCAGAATTTTTTCTTTTTTTCTGGAGTATTTATAGTATCCCATTGTAAAATTTGGGTTAAGTATTTGATCATATAATTGTGGAACTATGTATAGAAGAATTGTACGTATTTAACATATATTGGATTACTTGCCATCTAGGGGAGGGAGTGGGGGGAAGAAAGGGAGAAAAAATTTGAATCACAAGGTTTGGCTAGGGTGAATGTTGAAAACTATCTATGCATGTGTTTTGAAAATAAAAGCTTTATATTTAAAAAGTATTTGGTCATATGATCCATGTCATCTATAGGGTTCACAGAATCTTTCCCAAATCCCCATTTCATTCATGCATCCCTGTGATATATTGAAACCATGATGAGGAAAGTTACTATGTGGGAGGGCTAACTGTACTTTGTAGGTAAGCCATTTGCCTCAGTTTCCTCATCTGTAAAATGGTAATAATAATAATAATAATAGCACATATCTCCCAGAGTTACTATGGAAATCAGATGAAATGATCTCTATATAACATTTAGTATAGTCCTGGTACATAGAAGTTATTATATAAATGCTAGCCATCATTAATATGTATACAGAGATATAGTGAAGGTAGAAATGAAGGTAGAATTTGGAATCTTTATGATATTGTTAAATACTTAAAATTTTATCAGTAACAACAGAAAACGTATTTTTATTCTTGTAATTATGTATGCCTCACAGTCTCCCTTTCTACAATCATGAAACTTCTTTTGGACTCTCTACATGGCTAATATTTTTCTTACCTTAACTCAGGCTCTGTTATGCTTGGATCTGTATGGCACCAAATGTAGGTCACTTTTCAAGACTATGCTCTGGGAATCATTTAAGTTAGGTTGATACAGTACAGGAAACCGTCATAGACAAGGAAATAAAAGTTGAAATCTTTAAATGGGAAGTGAAATTTAACTGTAAAAAATGCACAGAGGTGAGAGATGGAATGTATGTATTAGTTTTGGTGATTAGGTCACTTTGGCAGACATAGAGAATATGTGAAGGGGGGATATTGTGGTATCAGTCATGAAGGAGAGGTTGGAACCAGTTTGTTGAAGAGCTTTATATGTTTAGCAGGTTTATTTTTTATATAACCTGGAAACCTTTGGAATTTTTTGAGCAGGGAAATACCATGAACAGATTTGGACTTTAGGGATAATATTTTGGCAGTAGGATGGATTAAAGAGAGGGAGGGAGGAAGGGAGAAGAAGGGAGGGAAAAAGGGAAATAGGAGGGAGGGAAGGAAGAGGGAGACAGAGAAAGAGAGAAGGGAGGGAGAGAGAAAGAAGGAGGAAACAGAAGACAGAGATCTAATACAGGGAAGCTAATAATTAGCTTATTTTAATAGGCTAGGTACCAGATAATGAGAGGCAGATAGAAAAATGGTTGGGGTGTGATCAGGGAGAAGGCAAAGATTGAGTTAATACTTCTTGATATCACCATCACGGACAACTATTCTTAAATGCCTTTATTAAACCATAACTAACCTTCTATCAGTCTCTCTCTCTCTCTGCTTTATTATTCAGGCAAGACTTGACAGTCAATTGGACAAATAGATTGAGGAAAATTGAGAAGTTGAGAATAACTTCCATTATGAAAACCTGAGTGACTACCATGATGGTATAATGCCTTCAACAGAAATAGTGAAGTTATTAAAGAGGGGATAATGACTTCTGTTTTAGACTATTCAGTTTGAGCTATCTTTAGGATAAGTAGAATAAGTTTCCCAATAGGCAGTTAATTGGCTGGAGCTCCTCAGAGAGAAATCTAAAGTTAACTATATAGACATGATCTTTCAACTATTGAGAATTGAAGATAAGACCAGGTTAAAATATGAGAAAAAAGAGAGAATGAGAGAGAAGAAAGAAGAAGGAAATGGGAAACATTTCACCATTTAACCCTTTTGCCTTAGTTTACTCATCTGTAAAATGAGCAGGAGAAATAATAAACTGCTCCAGCATCCTTGCCAAGAAAGCCCAAAATGGGGCCTCACAGGAGGAGGAGGAAAAAAAGAAAAAAAAGAAGAAAAAGAAGGTGATGGTGATGATGAGGAGGATGACGACTATGACTGAGAGTAGTACTTTGGGAGTACTCCTATGAGTTAGACTTGAAGAGTAAAACTAAAGAAGGATCAGATAAGTAAGAGGATACTCAAGAGAGCAGTGATGGAATAACCCAGAAAAGAGAAAATATCTAAGAAAAGGTCGTCATCAGAAGTCAAAGGTCAAAAAGGCCTCAGAAAAGATCACTGGATTGAACAATTGAGAGAGAATTGGTAATTTTTGGAAGGAGGGTTTTCATTTGCTAGACTGAAAAAAGTTGAGCAGCACAGAGTTGTGAAAGGGAGGAGAAAACTTGAGAGAATGGCAGGATTTTTGTTTTCTTTAAAAGAGAGGGAAAAAATGGTTTGTGTATTTGTAGGAAACAGGGAACTACTGAAAATTAGAAAGGGACTGATTGGTAGGGAGTGTCTGTCAAAGGAGATGTTTGGGATTGAAAACAAGTATATGTAAGTACTGGTAGACTTGATGAGAAAAGCTACTTTCTTTTTCATTAGATATAGGAGTAAAAAAAAATGATTTTTTTAACCAAGAAATTTTGAAATGTAAAAAGAGAGGGAAAAGAGTTTTGCTAAAAATAACTTCTGTTTTTTTAAGTAAAATTAATTTTTTGGGGGAAGTCCTCAGCTGAGAGAATTGAAGGGAAGGGATGATATGGAAAGCTTGAGGAGGGAAGGGAAGATTTGGGATGGAGAATGCAGTATAGACTTATTAGGCAGAAGAAAAAGGATTACCTCAGGGCAGTGAGACCTCAGTTGGGAATAGATAACACATTTGTAATGGATCCAGTCAATTAGGTTGCTTGCCTTCCTTCCCTATGCTACCACTATTCAGCAATAAGTGTTGGTAGGAAGCAGCAGTGAAATAAGGAAAAAAGAAATAGTAAAAATTGGAGTAATCTTGAACAGGTTTAATATAGAACTTTGGTGTTAGCAAGGACCTTGGGCACACCAATTAATCCAACCCCCTCCACTTGAGAGATGGAAATACTGAGATCCATAGAGATCAATCATTCTATTCAGGGTCACATAGCTAGTGTAGGTACTTGGAGTAAAAAAAAGTTTCATGGTCCAGAATGGTAAATTTCTAAGACTTGGAACATAATGATAACTGACATAAATCGCTTTAAATTTGCAAAATGCTTTAAATACATTATGTTGTGTGATTTTCATAATTACTCTGTAAGATGAGGAGGGAGGGAAGGTAAAGATTTGGAAGGCAGGAGGGAGAGTAGGTTATGGTTCGGGCATCCATTGAGGGATAGAGAGACTGGAAGAATCAATAAAGATGAAGACTAGTTTTAGGAATAATGAAGCATAAAGAGAGATGGATGGAATGATAAGAAGGTATGGCCTAATAAAGGCATTTAAGAACAGTTGTAGATAATGCTGAGATTAAGGGGTATGTCCATTTCAGTCTGAGTTAAGATTGGGAATTTGAGAGACCATGAAGTTATAGGAGGGAAGATCTTCTGTGGGTGTAGGGCAGGGCAGTCAGTGTTAAGTTGGAGATATCTAAGACCCTTTTTAAAACCAAAGCTTTATTTATTCAATTGTCTGATTGCTTCTCCTTTCTCTCTTTTGCTTTCTTTTTTGACTTCTTTTCCTTATCTTCACTTGCCTCCTCATTATTTCTATATAATTGAATAGAATTGAAATATATTTCTATTATTATATATGAGCAAGAAGAGAGAAAAGATAAAGAGATAAAAGCTATTCAATATTACTTTTGTTGAGAGAAGATATAAACTATTTGTTTTTATGTATTTGTGTTTTGTATGAATTTTATTCTTCTGTGCTAATTTAAGAATGCTGGACTGGAGTCCAGAAGATCTGAGTTCAGATTCTGTCTTGGGTACTTAAATTAGCTGTGTGTAACCCTGGCATGCTGCTTAACTTCCCTTCTTCCTTTAGAGTTAAGGAAAAAATGAGGTAACATATATAAAGCACTTAGCAAACCTAAAAGCTGTTCTCAATATAAATGTGACTCCATGCCATGCTATTAGTGTTTTATTGTGTCTCAATCTCAAATGTAAAAATGAAAATAATTTTAAAAAACTTCAATAATATACCTTCTCTAGCCGTTCTTTTATTTTTGTAAAGATGGAAACATAATTGACATAGTAATTATTCAATAAACTCTTATTAAGTGGCTACTTATGTGCTAGGTACTGTGCTAATCTCTGAATAGGGTTGTCTTTTTTTTTTTTTAACACTTTGTTCTTCAGTTGTTTTAGTCATATTCTACTCTGAGGCAAACAGGGTTAAGTGATTTGCCCAGTTACACAGCTAATCAGTGTCTGAGGCTCAATTTGAATTCAAGTAGAAGAGACCTAACATGCTATTTACTCTTTGTGACATCTACCTGCCATGCCCCTTTTTAAAGAAAATACTATCTATATTTATATATCAACTTTTCTGAGCTGATGATAAAACAATGACAAGAACCTTTTGAAATAATATCTTCTGCTTGGGGTAGCCTCCTAACTGGTCTGTCTCCCTGCCTCCAAGTCTCTTCCTTACTGTAATTCATATTGCACATAGCTGCCAAAGGGATTTTTCTAAAGCTCAAGTCTGATATTATTACCCTACTCTATATACTATATACTCCAAAGGTTGTCTCTGAAATTAAATTCTATTGGGCTTTCAAATAAAGCCTTTTTACAACTTGATCTCAGTCTAACTTTCCTGCCTTTTTCTTCATTATTCTCCTTTCTGTGCTTTGTGCTGCCATCACATCAGTCTTCTTGTTTCTCAACATCACACTTCATCTCCTGCCTATGTGTACTTTTCCCAAACCATATCCCAGGTTTGGGATGCCTCCTTCCCTCTGTACTGCTGTCTTTCAAAATCCCTTGTTTCTTACAAAAGCAAGCTAAGACTTCACTTTTCCCATGAAGCATATCCTGTGCATCTGCTAGTACTTCCCACATCTGCCCCCCTGCCCCCATCAGTTACTTTGTACTTATTTCACATATATGTGTAGATAGTTATAGATATCTATATCTACATATATGTACAGATGGGCAGGTTCCTTTTTGGGTATATATGCATATGTATGTATTTATACATATGTGTATATATAGACACACGTGCATTTGTCTTATTTCCATTGAAAGAATGTAAGCTCTTTGAGATTAGGGGCTGTTTAGGTTTTGTCTTTAATCCTCAGAATGTGTGTATGAAAGAGAGAAAGGGAAAGAGAATGAGAGGAAAAAGGGAGAGAGAGATTGTGGCAAAAGATGAGGTTGGGGTGGAGAGGAAGAGAAGGAAGAAGAAGGAAGAAGGCAGGCAGGGAGGCAGAGAGAAATTTTAGAGGAGAGTAGTTGTCTTTTCCCATTTAGTAAATCCCTTTTCTTGATGTAAATAACGAGGAACAATAAAATGAATGGGAATGTATTTGGTCAGTTATTTCCAAAACATTTTCTGTAAAATTCTGTGGTGAGTCTATTTGTTTCATGTTGTATTGTGAATTTGTCAAAATAAAACTATTGTGAGCTTGCTTCAATTTAAACAATAATATCTGTTGGTAATATTTATTTACTTCTTTGATGAATAATACTATCTTATTAAACAGTAGACTTGTGAAGTGCTTTTTACAAATATCAAGTCTGTTTTGAACTCACAGCTATCCTGAAAGATCAGCAGTACAGTTCTGATTCTTATTTTACTGCTCAAAAAATTGACTAGTAAATACCAGCAGTTAGAAATTGATCAAAAAAAAAAAAAAAAAAAAAAAAAAGAAGAAGAAGTTGATCATGGGGCTTTCTTGTCTCTCAGTGTCATTTCCACTAAGCTGCATGTTTTCCTTTCTTTAGGAAGGGATAATTTGATACATTTTGTATCATAAATACAAAAACGTTCATTTTCATTTCACTCTAAAAGAGTGACCTTACTCAATCCAGAATTTTTGTGAGGTCAGGGAATGAATTAATTTTTTGAATTATAATTATAATATGGATAGATCTTATATAATTGGATTTTGGGAATGCCTCATCTTTTGTGTATTTCAGAATTGTAGACAGTAATAAAGCTTGCTTTGTAACAGATGAGTGATATTTTTTCTCATTCTGGGGAAGAAAGGGAACCAGATTTGAGTCCTGGGTGAATTCCATGCTGTATAATCCTTTTTCACTATCCCCATTCCTCCCAAGACAAATAGAGATGAGAGAGTGGGAGAGAACTTAGAATTTCAAATGAAAACAATGTGATTGTCTGGAAAAAAAAAAAAAAACTTTTTCAGGTCACAACACATGCTTGAATTGAGTCCAAGTTTTATGGCAGATAGAAGATATGCATAGATTTTAATCTCCCCTTCACTCCCCATCTCCCCTTTTCTGACCAGAGTTTGGGTTTGGAATTGACATAGTATATAAAGAAATTGTTGATATTCTTCCATTCCTAAATTGTGAACAATTTCAAAATTTTCTCCCTATTGATGGTGCTAACCATTCAGATGGTTGTCTCCTTTATAAAAAAAAGCTAATCTTTGGAAGAGTTTTTCCACAGTACAAAGCAGGAGGCATTATTTTGAAAGTTGTATGCAGGTTTTTGTGTACTTTCCCTTTTCTAAGAATAATGTTCACATCCATCCTGTGAAATGTAGGCTTTACCATCATGATTATCTTCATTTTTTTTTTTTTTAGATCAATACTCAGGGTGATAGGGTAGAGTAGAGAAATACCTTACAGATCAATCTACTTTAGATGTTCTTAACCTGTTAGATGTCCTGGAGCCTTTTGTCAGTCAGGCAAGGCCTGTGCTCCTCTTCTCATAATAATATTCAAATAAAATTTTAATAATAAGATTTCTGAGGAAACCAAAAGTTAGTTAAAATAACTATGTCCTTCATTCCTCTTACTGTTTCCCTGATGCCCTAAAATTTGTTTCCACATCCCAGATTAAGAATTGCTGATCTAGTCCAACATTTTGCTATTCATCTCAATGAAGCTGCAGATCTTTTTCTTTTCTTTTTTTTTTTTTTTTAATTTAGCATCTTTTTTGATTGTTGTTCAGTTGTTTCAGTCATGACTCCATAACTCCAGAGACTCCAACTCTTCGTGGCCCCATTTTGGGTTTTCTTGGCAAGGATGCTGGAGCAGTTTATTATTTCTCCTGCTCATTTTACAGATGAGTAAACTAAGGCAAAAGGGTTAAATATCGTGCGCAGAGCCCTACAGTTAGTAGATCTGAGATGAGGATATTAAAATATAAAGAGGAAAATAACTTGAATAAGCATTATATTATTGTATTCCTTTTCTCATGTGTTAGGTACTGATGAGACAAGGACAAATAATAGTTCCTTCCTTGCAGAAATTTATATTCTGTAGTGTTAGCCTAGGCTCCCATGTGGGCCCCAGTTCCCAGCACTTAAGAACTCTGAGCTCCTTACTCCGTTCAGTGTCTTCCCCATTACAGTGTGCTATGATTGAACACAGCTGGTTGTCACTCTCTGTAAATTTGAAGCTATTTTATTTACTTTCTGCAAATTTCTTAGCACCTCTCACCATAAATCTCTGAGTTCTTTGAGGAAAATGTCATTTTAACCTCAAAGGTTAATGCTAACTTTATTTTGCTTATTTGATAACTTTTGCCTCAATCTTTTCTTTGCTCTAAGTAGACTTTTCTCTTAAGTGCTCACTCTATTGGCCATCCCCACCCTTACTTCTCATTTTAACCTCAATTTAAGAACTCTTACTGAGACAGTGTTCATCTGTAGACAAACTTTCTTTCTATATAATTTTAATACTCTTTCCAATTAAACCCACTTCATCCTATTTCCATGAAAAAAAATTTCTTCAAAAATCTGTTTCCGAACAAACATTTTTTATTTGATCTTTCTTATCCACAAAATAACACAGATCCCTAAACTATAACTTGACTTTCCTGAACCCTGATTGACATTCAATGGTCCCTATATATTTTAAAAATATTTTTCTTTTTTATTGCAAACTTGTTTATCAACAAACATTTCAATTTACAAGAAAGAAACAAGAAGGCTTATTTAAGAAACTGGGAACTTAGTAGGTTTTGAAAAAAAAAATCTAACTACCTGTACTTGTATTTATCAAATTTAAGGTAGAAAATAAAACTGCTTTATGTATATGTCTGTCTCCTATGTATTATAAAGAAAATATTTTATTAATTTTTTTGAGCTGCTATCACTTTTACTGACTTTCTCCTGCGCCTAATCCCCATCAAAGAGTTAGAAGCTTTCCTTGAATGGAAAACTCTGTCATCTTCTTTCCCCTATTCCCCTTCTCCCCAAAGAGCCATGTCTGAGAATGTTCATCTCATTCTACAACTTGAGTCCAGCACTGGTCAAGATATAGGAGGCATATCTGATCATCAGGCTTTTCAGGACACTGTGACACTGTGGTTCTGAGCAGAGTTCTGAGGTCTTTGAGAGTTGCATTTCTTTCTGTTACTGCTACCATCTTCTAAGTTATTCTACTTCTAGTCCTTTTACTCCATCAGTTTGTGTACATTTGTTTCCAGGTTTCTCTGAATCTGTCATCTTTTTTCATTTTTCATGGCACTATAAAATTCCATTTTCTTCCTAAGTCACAGTTTATTTAGTTTTGTCCCAATTGATGGATTTCTTTTTTGTTTCCAGCATTTGCCTACCATAAAAGTACTGCTCTAATACTCTTTTCAAAGGGTTCTTTTTTCCCCTATCCTAGATCTTTCTCACATATATGTTTAATAATAGTATCACAGAGGCAAAAGATATGAACAGTTCAGAGACTTGGGGGGCTTAATTGTAAATATTTTTTAACCTAGATTTGCTTATTAAAAAGATGCTATTTTGGCAGCTAGTTTGCTAAATTGATGGAGCATGAAAATATCTGCATTTGAATCTTGCCTCAGATACTTATTAGCTTTGTAAGCTTGAGCAAGTCATTTATGTGTCTGTGTTCTCATTTGTAAAATGGGTATAATGATAACACTTGAATCTTATTTTTATGAGGATCAAATCAATTGACATGTCAAGGGCTTTGTAAAATTTACAGTGAAATAAATGCTAATATAATCATCACCACCATCATCATAATCATCATTACTGTTTTCAACTAGTTCTGACAAATTGGGCACAACTAGGGGTATAGATCAAGTTAATTTGGTGGAAGTATTAAGAATCAGTTTGGGCTGAAAGAAAAACTAGAGTAAAGGAAACTTGACCAAAGAATTCTGAAAACAAGTTTCCCACTTGTACAGTTCATTGCCTGTAATATTATGAAGTACTTAATAAATGCTAGTTGACTAAATATATAATTTCTCAAAGAGAGGGTCACTATGTTTTGGTCTTAAGTACCCATTTATAAATCCCTAGGTTCTAAGTACCTAAATTAGATTTTTTCACAATTCTGAAGAGATTGCTATATTACTTGCATACAAGTTACAACCATTTCCTATTTGCTGTTTCTAAAGTTTTACTAATTTTCTTACTACAGTCTTGGGAAGATATTAGTAAATTTGTCAAGATAGAGAGAAGATGATTTATCTATATTAGCTAAGCAGGGAAACTTTTTGATGCCTTGTTTTTTACATTACAGTCATTTTTCTACCCAGCTCCTCTAGATTACACTCATGCTTGTATTTAGAAAACTAAAGAAAAATAACTAATAGAAAATTTTGGCACAGTTTATGATATTCTGTCATGGTAGTCCCCCACCTTCTCCCTGTCATTAGAGAATACACCCCTGAATGCATCTTGAATTAGTTAAATGGGACAGTGTCAGTCCCTCTTCCACTTATGAGCTGTTCAGATACTTGATGTTTGCTGTCATAACTCCCAAAGTTTTCTTGGCTTTTATTTGTTTTTGTTTTGTGTTGTGTTGTTTTGTTTTTGGTTGGGAAGAAAGAGGAGGTAGTTTCTAGGTTCCCACAGTGGATGATAGAACTCAGAACTTGGAATAAATAATACCTGAGTTCAAATCTTTCCTTAGGCACTTCCCAGCTGATTGATCCTGGAAGAATCACTTAATCTCTTTCTGCTTCAGATTCCTTATCTGTAAAATAGGGATAATGGCATCTACCTCAAGGTTGTTAAGAGAATCAAACATCAAACTATAAAAGTACTTTGAAATCATCATTGTAATGATGGTGATGATGATGGCTAACCTCAGTTCTTTTTAACTATTGATTATATGGCATTATTTTAAGCCCTCTTATTATCTTGACTACATTTTTCTGGTCATGGGCCAACTGTAAAATGTTTTTAGAATGTATAATCTAATACTGAACAAAGTATTCCAGATGTGATTTGACTTGGAAAAGTATAGTACCTTTTTTTTTTTTTTAAAGCATTTTCCTCCCGTTTTATTCTGTAGAAGAAAATGATATATGGAAGCTTGTGTTTTTAAAAATGATCTTATAGATCTTTACTGAGTGGTGTATTTCATTCTGTACATAGAATGCCATTTGTAATTGTCCATCAGCGTTTGGTTTGATTTCCCATCCCCCCATCATAATTCTTAATAAGCTCAAGAGACAACTCTAGTGCTATATAAAATATAAATGATGACTGCTAAGTGGATGAGAATTTAGACTGTCATCTTAATTTAATAACAAATTTACCTTCATTTATAGCATAAATATAAATAAGGTTATATTCAGGATTGAAATTATTAATGTAAATATTTGAAAGGGATTGGAATAATGAACTTGCCATCAGGAGACTTAAGTTCAAATTTTAGCTGATGCTTATTAGAAGTGTGACTTAAGGGAAATTCCTTTACTTCTGAACCTCAGTTGTGAAATGGGGACTATTAATAATATCACTCCTGTTTACCTCAAAAGATCCTTTGGGGAGAAAGCATTTTATAAAACTAAAAATACTGTATTAATCAGAGCTGATGTGTACATGTGACATTCAAATATGGTATCAGTTAATCTCTCATTTCTTATTTCTCTAATATTCTCTTTGAGTATTAAGTGGGTGAGGCACTTGAAAAAAAACAATTATGGATGTTTCTAAGATAAACATTTTTAGATGAATACAATTGTGTTACTGCTAAACAGTGAATTTAGTTTAACAGCAATTGGAAACGGTTTTTTAATTTTCTCATGTGAGGAACAACTGCTTATTAGGTTAGGACCTCAGCTTCTTCAGAATTAGCATTCTCTGTGTGTATATGAATGCATAAATTTCTCAGTTTTTGATGTATCTATATATATATATATGTATACATTTATGTCTACTAGCATTTAAAATGAGTGTGTGTTTGTGTGTGTATACAGTCATGTACACAAGCCTTCATAAGAAAGGCAGTTTGTTATAGTGGTATATTTGTATATAACAAATGTACATAGTCAAACAAAACAGATTCTCATATATAATGGCACTGTCCAAATCTATTTGGCTCATTATCCATATTAGTTCATTATTTGTTATAAGATGGATAGGATGTTTGTTGTTTGGTCCTTAATCATGATTAACTATTGCATTGGTCAATTCTTGAGACTTTGAAATTTTGTATTTTTACATTGTTTTATAAATTGTATAATTTTCCCCCCTGGTTCTTAATTCCCTCTGCATCAGTCCATGTTTCTCTAAAGCTCTTTCTTTAACTTTGTATAATATAATAGTATTCCATTACAATTCATTTGTTCAGCTGGTTGGTGAATACCCCTTAGTTTCTAAATTTTTTGTCACTGGAAAAAGAGTTGTTTTAAATATATATATATATATATATATATATATATATATATATTTTAATATGTGGAGTACCTTTCCTCTTTAATCTCTTTGGGGTATAGGGCTAATAGTGGTATTGCTGGGTCAAAGTGTATTTCTGTACAGTTTAGTAAACTTTTTGGCATAGTTCCAAATTGCTTTTCAGAAAACCTTGGCTAATTCGTGGTTGGATAAACAATTCACTAATGTGCCTATTTTCCTGTAGGCCCTTCAAGGTCATTTCCCCCTCTTTTTTTGGGGCGGGGGGATCAATTTTACTGATCTGATGAGTGTGTGGTAATTTGTTTTAGTGTGCATTTTTCTGGTTGGTCATTTGGAGCATTTTTAAAAAAAATATGGTTGTGTTAACTTGAATTTATTCCCAGAGAACTGTCTTTGACCATTTACCAACTGGAAAATGGCTCTTATTTTTATAAACTTGGTTTAATTGTGCAAATATTGAGAATCAAGGCCTTTATCAGAAAAGCTTGCTATAAAAAATGTATTCTTGGTTTTCCATTTTCATTCTAATTTCGGCTGCATTAGTTTTTTTTTTTTTTTTTTTTTTTTTTTTTTTTGTGTAAACCCTTTTTAATGTCATATAATTAAAATTATTAATCTTACTTCCTAAGATCCTCTCTATCTCTTGTTTGGCTATAAACTCTTCTCTGACTTATTTCTTGATCTGACAGGTATATTTTCCCCATGCTCCTTTGATTTACTTATAATATCAACTTTTATATTTAAATCATTTGCTTATTTTGACCTCTTCTAGATTTATAGTGTGACATGTTGGTCCATACATGTTTTTTGCCAAACTACTTTCTAATTTTTGTCAAATGTTGACTTCTTATTCAAACAACAGATTATTATGATCATTTGTTATTGTTACCTGATTTATTTCACTGAAGGGGTTTGCATTAATGTTCAAAGTATTTTCAGATAGAGCTATATTTTAGCAGCAGATGCTTCAATCACCTTGTCCTGTTTTGTCCCCCTTAACTCCAAACCCTATATTTTGTTTCCATCATTTGAACAGAGGATCATTATAGCTTGTATGGGTAGGCCATTGAAGTCAGATTTGATATAAATTTGATCTGAGATTACCTTTTATCCCTGAGTTATAGGTGAAGAGTGACACAGGAGAATCACTATTCTGTTTCTAACAAACAACTTATCACAACTATCACTTCATTATATTAATGTAGAGAAGGGTATGAATTTAAGAGCTGTTTGGAAAGTAGAATAGACTGTACTTATAAATGCTGGTTTTTAACATTAAAAGGAATTAGAAGGGAACATGTTTTTTGGTTTTTTTTTTTTTTTTTACACCTCTACTTTAAATAGATTCCCCATACTAAGTTATCAGATAAATGGTTATTCAATTTTTTTATGGAAGACAACTAGTGAATGAACCCTTATCTCCATTTTGGGATACCTCTAATTGTTAAGGAATTTTTCCTCTGAGCAAACTGTTTAAATTTTCATTTTTGCCATTTCTACCTATTTGTTTTTAGTTTTCTTTGAGGCCAAAGAGAAAAAAATTTGGATTTTGGGGGGTGAAGAGGCAGGTAATGAGTGAAACTCAAGATTCATGAATTGTTCTTAAGTTTGCAAATTTCAGTAATCAGAATCATGATAACCTATTGATAATCATGATATCAACAGAAACAAACAAAAGTTTTGAAAGGTGTCCAAAGGCAAAAAATGAATCAGTTCTGTTTTGGAGATAATGAATTTAAGATGTTCATGTACCATCTGGATTTAGGGTTCTAGATGGAAATTGGCCCATTTGAAATTGTATTTCAGCTCTTTAGGGCCAGGATTTTAGAGATAGATATACTGATTTAGCTGTTTTTGTTTGGTCATTGATCTGATAGAAGATCACTGAAAAAGAGTCTAGATTCTGGAATTCTTCAACTTTTTTTTGTGAACTCCTTTGGAAGTCTAGTAAAGTTTATGTAACCTTTCCCAGAGTAATATTTTTAAATGAATGATGTAGAACATGTATTTTTTTTAACAAAGAAAAAATAGTAAAACCAAAAAGTGATTATGGCCCCCAAGTTAAGAATGTTTGTTATCAAATGGGAGAATAGGGAGAATAGTAGCTGTTGTAATACATAGGTGAATAGTATCCAGGAGCTCAGTGATTATCCAGAAACAGAAATTGAGAAAGAACAAATAAGAGGAAAATCTTAAGAATCAAAACCAAGGAAAGAGGAATATCTAGAAAGATGTCAAAAGCTATAAACAGGTCAAGAAAAATAAGAACTGAGAAAAAGTCATTGGATGTAGCACTTGAGAGATTATTGGCAACTTTGTAAAAATCAGTTGCAATTAAGTAGTGGATTTTAAAGTTTGCAAGGTATTAAGAAGTGGATGGGCAGCGAGGAAGGAAAATCTGCCATCAGATAGAAATGTTTTTTCTTGGAAGTCTGGTTAAAAACGAAAGTTTTAGAAAATAGTTTCAGAAGAAGGTGGGATCCATCAAGTTTTTGTTGTTGTTGTTGTTGTTGTTATTGTTGTTGTTTTAGGATGGAGGAAGCATTGGTGAGCTTGTAGGCAAGACAGAAAATGCCAGTGCATAGGAAAGAATAAAGATGAAACAGGGAGTGATAAAAAATGGACAACCTCCTGGAGAAGAGTTGGGAGGCATTTAGGGTTAGATTTTTAAGAGCTCAAGTAGAGAGATTTGCCTTGCCAGAGTATAGTTACTATTTTTTTCTTTTTTAAATTATAGCTTTTCATTGACAAAATATATGCATGTGTAATTTTTCAACATTGACCCTTGCTTCTGTTCCAACTTTTCCCCTTCTTCCCTCCCCCTTCTCCCCTAAATGGTAAGAAAAACAAAAATGTAAGCAAACAACAACAGAAAGAGTGAGAATGCTATGTTGTGGTCCACACTCATTTCCTAGTGTTCTTTCTCTGGGTGTAGCTGATTCTTTTCATCCCTGGTTAAATAGAACTGATTAGTATCCTCTCATCGTTGAAGAGAGCCACTTCCATCAGAATTGATCATTGTATAGTATTGTTGAAGTGTGTATAATGAATGATCTCCTGGTTCTGCGCATTTCACTTACCATCAGTTCATGTAAGTCTCTCCAAATCTCTCTGTATTAATCCTGCTGGTCATTTCTTACAGAACAATAATATTCTGTAACATTCATATACCACAGTTTACTCAGCCATTCTCTAGTTGATGGGCATCCATCCATCCATTCAATTTCCAGCCACTACAAAAAGGGCTGACACAAGCATTTTTGCCCGCATGGATCCCTTCCCCTTCTTTAATATCTCTAAGCCCAGTAGTTACTACTATTTTTAAGGTGGTAGCAAATGAGGAGTGAATAGAAGATGTCACATAGGAATATTGAATTAATTGAAAGAAGAGTTTACATATTCAGGGAATGTGTACTATTGGAATCAATTCTGTAACATGGGAGATGCTGACAAAAGGACTATCAAACTCATCAGAGAAAGTGCTATATTCTATGAGAGAAGCAGTAGCTCCGAGAAACGTGAAATAATGTGAACTGCACCAACTTAGAAACATCTCCACTCAAAACTGTTCACACGAACTGTTTGTGTGTAACCTGTGGTCAAGTATTCTCAACTTGTGTTGGTCTGCTTAGTCATAGTTGGGCATATTGTGATGTCATTTTGGTCCTCTTAAAGAACAATTAACAACCAAGTATGTGTCAGAGTGGATAGAAAAGATATCCTTGAAGTCAGAAATACTTAGATTTCTGGTCTTTCTGATGATTAGACATCTCATTACTTTAGGAAAAAAGTGAATAGATGCGATTGACCTGAATTGGAGGTGAGAATATCATACATGGATAAGATTATAGCCTAGAAAATAAATACATGTTTTTGAATGATGATGAAGAAGAAAATACACTTACTAGGCACTTACTTTAAGCCAGGGACTCTGCTAAGTGCTGGGAATGCAAAGAAAAGCAAAAGACAATTTTTGTTTTTGGAGTGATCTCAGACTAATGAGGGAGATAACAAATAATTATGTACAAGTAAGATACGTTGGAAATAAGACAAGGTGGCAGGACTAGTAGTAAGGGAGCATCAGGAAAATTTATTGGTAGAAGGTGAAAATTTTACTTGGCTCTTGAAGGCATCCATGGAAGACATATAGTCTGTGAAATGTCTATATGTTTCAGAACATGGATAACTGAAAGATTTGTTTCTAGCACAAATAGAAGTAGAAAAATTAAAGCAGAAGTAATTGGGAAATTATTGCCAGCACTTAAAGAAGAATCAATCCAGGGAACTAGTTTTGTTGTGGGAATTATGCACGTCCAATAGGCAATTGAAAATATGGAGTGTGCATTCCAAAGAAAAATTAAAATTAGATGTTGGTTCTTTCCTCCAAGAGAATGTAAGCTCACTGGAGTTAGGAACGCTTTAGTTTTCATCTTTATATCTCTCATAATTGTTAAATGAATGTATCTCTAGTATTTATGAAATAAATGGAGACGAATTAATACAAAAATTTGGTACATTTTAATGTTCAAGGTAAATTGGGGAGCTTTCTGAGTAAGGTAACATTACCATGTTTATATCTAATGATAACAGTGGCAATTTTACTCTGTGTGTGTGTGTGTGTGTGTGTGTGTGTGTGTGTGTGACTCATGGCCTCATTCAGACTACATGTATCTAAGATATTTTACCATGTTTGTTTACATGTTCTTTTTTTTCTTGTTCTTTTTATCACTAAGATACTGAAGATTTTTGCAAAGTTTAAAAGCTGAGTAGAGCAATGTATAGCCCAAAATGGTGATTCCACTGAATTTTTAATAAGAAACCTAAATAACCTTTAAAATCTTGTTTTATATAAGTTTGCAACACTTATTAATTAAAGCTTAATTACTTTTTTGGAACACCTTGTACTTTGCTCTTGTACTACAAGTCATTGTCCAAAACAAGCTCTTCTTGCAAGTGGTTTGTTAGTTTCCTGCTGAAGTTTCTTTGCCTTCTACAATTTCTTGTATTCTCTTTGCATCTTGCATTCCGTCTTAACCTACCCAACAATCATTTATTAAGTACCTGCTGAACACATAGCACTGAAAAATGACCCTAAGGTCTGTGGAACTTGTAGAAAGTTTAGATGGTGCCCTAATGTAATCTCACAGTCATGGAGGAATGAGTTACATTTCAACTATATAAATAATTCTAATTCAAATATAAAATAATCTAATAGTTTAAATTAATATATTAAGAGAAGTTCAATCCAAAATACTATGAGAATTGTGGTGGAGAAAAAGTTATTACTCCTAGTATAAGAATATGAAATTGATTCAGGTAGATACTGAAGGAAGTGGTATTTAAATTGGACTTATTTAAATTGGTTTTTAAAAGATAGGTACAAAATAGGGAGGGAGACAGAATGGAGAGTACACTGACTGACATCAGAGGATCTGAGTTTGAATTCTGATTTCCATACTTGAATGCTCTTGGGAAGTTATTTAACCCCCAAGTGATCTTGGCAGAAATTACTTAATCCTCCCTAAAACTCAGTATCTGCTAAGTGAAACAATTGGAGAGATTATTTGGTCTCAGAGCTCTTCCTCATTTTAATTCTGTTTAGACAAGAAAGGGATCACAGCTAGAAACTACCTGAGCAAAAAGGAGGGAAAGATAGCAGATCTCGATGAGTTTTGTAGGTAGAGAACATTGTGGCTGGAATATGGAGTGTGAGAGTGATGTGAAATAATCTCAAAACGTCAGAGTAGAGCTAAATTATGGAGGTCTTTGAAATTACAGAAAGGCCTTGCTAAATGCTGGAAGCTGGTGAAAAGTTTAAAGCACAGAGATATTAGTCTAGTAGCAAGGAAAGTGTTAGTTTGAATAATAAGAAGAAAATAGGAAGGAAGGAAAGCATCCTTCGGCTGGTAATAAAGATTTGTTTTAGGATGACATGAAGAGAGGATGGATGCAAGTCATTAGAGAGGCAAAATTTACTTGTTTGGTTTTAACACTTCATGAGAGTGGATCTGAATAGTCAATGTCATTAGCAGTCAAATAGGTTTTTGTGGTGTAGCAACATTAATAAAAATAAACTCTCTGAAGCAAGTGAGGTTATTGTTTCATTCTGTTCTGACTGTATCTGAAGTATCATGATCCATCCTGGATGCCACATTTTTTTATGTGAGACATTGATAATCTAGAGTATGTCTAAAGGGAGAATGATTAGAGCACTGAAGGGGATTTACATCATGTCATGGAGTAAAGGAAGGAGTAGAGAATGTTTCTCACGCCTTCAAGGATTTGAATGATTGTTAAGTGCAAGAACTAAATTGCTTCTACTTGGTTTTAGAAGGTAGAACCAGTACCAGTAGTGATGTTACATACATTCACAGACATATGCACATATGCAAAAATACATACATACATGCGTCTCTTTAGAATTTACAAGTTGATTTACTCATAACATACCCTGTGAAGCCAATAGTGAAGTTTTCTTTTTTTATTATACCCATTTTATAGCTCCAGAAACTGAGACTCAGGTTGATTAACTCCATTGTATTTATGCAGCCAGTGTGTTGAAGTCAAGATATAAAATCAATTATAATCCCATATTATGCTGACAGTATTCAACAAAACATGAAGATAACAAAAATATTTCACTTAGACGCAATTTGTAGAGTTAAACTGAAACAGTTTGATGGATCCTTAGAAACCCTTCTTAAAATATACCTAAAAGTTGCTTGAGTACTTCTAGTAAGAGAGAAGGCACTATACCTGAGAATAGTCCTTTCTACGTTCACGTAGTTTTAATTCTTAAGACTTCTTTTCTCCCTATATTAAGCTGAAACCTGCTTTTCTTAAAATTTTACCCTTTATTTAGACATTTTTAAGGACAAAGGGAAAATCCTCCTTATATTAAAATCATATGTTTAATGATGGGTGACTCCAGATTTTCATACAGAATTAAAAAGAGCTTTAGCAATAATAATCTTAATTCAGTTCCCTCCTTTTACAAATAAAAGATGGAGTTATAGGCAAGAGAGTACTCTATTCCAGTCTAATTTCCATTAATTTCTCATTATCTTTTTGGTCTCATTGTCTTTATATATTTATAAATTTAGAGTTTTTATTTATTTTAGCTAGGATATTTTAGACCTGGGAGTAACATCCTGATGTGATGGGGTTTGGTTTATTGCTAATGATGTAGATACATCATTATCATTATCATTAATCATTATCATCATTATCATAATAGAACATGAGGCAAGTAATTGCCTCATCTTGCCTTTTGACCTGTTGAGATTTAGAGATAGAAAGTAACCCTTTCATTTGACCAATGAGAACCTCCTGGTTCTGCTTCAAATTGGTGAATTTTGTAAACCCCACAAGAAATTAATGAAAAAGCTGGAGGCTGAAGCTCAGTTCTACTGATTTTTGCTGACCTTATTCCCCTTCCTTACTGCATAGTACTGCACTGTCCATATAGATGATATTCTGCAATTTTCACTCTTGTGCGCATGCGTGTGTGTGTGTGTGTGTGTGTGTGTGTAAAATAGGATTTTAAAAATTATAAATTATGAGTATCACTTTCTTCTAGCCAAAAGAGATCCTGGCAGATTGTTTAATGTGAATTAAAGCACTAGCTGTTTCAGGTAGTTTGCCTGTTCTTTTTTTTTTTTTTTTTTTTCCTTTTTTTAAAGGTTAAATTATATTAAATTAAATTTAGGTTTATTTTTTGTGTTTTTTCTATAGCTAAGTCTTTAAAGATAATAATTTAAATAAATAGCTTTGGTAGCAATCCTCATCAGGTAAGCCTTCTCCATTAGCTGTGTGGTGTTTTTTGATTTTTTTTTTTTTTTTTTGTCTGAGACAGCTAATAAAGAGCTTTAGGAGTCTTGAAAAGTCAGCTCAGTTCCTTGGGGACTCTAGTTTTCTTGAAGGGGTCTATTTCACAATTTTAACGTAAAGTAATGGTTACCATATGAGAAAATTATTACATATTGTGATGAACTAAGATTTGAGTTTCTTCCTTTTTCTCTTCCATATATTATTCTCTTTAGAAAACAAACAAGCAAACAAAAACAACATCAACCACCCAAAACCAAAAAAAGAAAAAAATCAACATTTCATCAATAATTACAGGATTCCATTTGGAAACATTGATATTTGCCCTTATTAGTAAGAAGTCTTTGTTTCTTTCTTCTTTTGGTTCTTTCATTTATTACTGACTTACTACTAAAGTGACTTTGGATATGTCACTTTTCCCCTTCAACCACTGTTTCTACATCTCTAAAATATTGTTTATTAGTAAGAAGTTTTGGTTTCTTTCTATGCTTGGTTCTTTCACTTACTACTGAAGGGACTAGGTATATCACTTTTCCCTTCTAACCACTGCTTCTACATCTCTGAAATGAGGATGATCAAATTAAGCAATATCAGACCTTCAAAAATATTTTAAAGGGAAGTAGCTGTCTAAGTATAAACTGCTATCATTGTTCTTATTATTGTTTTTATTTTTGCAATCACCATGATTTAGACTTTCCCTTCTATATTGTACAGTTTGTCAATTGACTTTTGCAAGTGTTACTTACATTGGATGCTTTCAGTCCAATAAACTTTTATATGTTGAATGTACCTAGCTATTTTCATAATGTCTCCCTTGTGAGCTTCTTGAGAGCAGAGCAGAGCAGAGTAGAATCATATTTTGCCTTTTTTCTCTTTCCATTTCCACAATGCTTAGCATCATGCTTAGAACATACCAACCAATTAATAAATGCTTATTGACTGACTGAATATCTATTATATACAGTGCACTGGACTATATATTGAAATGATATCAAGGTGAATAAAATATTATTTCTTTCTATTTGGAACACAGTCTAGCAGAAGAGTTAAGATGTACACACACAAAAATATAGTGCACTTTAGAGGAAACTTCAAATTCACAAAACATAAGTAATATAGCTAAGGTAATATAAGCTGTGTTAAAAGGAAAGTGAGTGTTTTTGTGCATATGAATGTGCATCTATATACATACATATTACCAGTCATTGTTATTAATGCTATCATTATAAAATAATATATTGAAAAAGTGGAATGGGGTGTCTATTAAAAATTCTTCATACCTTAAATATACATCTGGAACTATTTGAACTAAGTAAAAGTAAAATAAATACCACAGCATATTATAGCATTCTTTCCCCCCCCCATTTAAAAAAGGAAATGTGAAACATACCACTTTTACAAAGATCTGACATTCAATTGGATATTGAAATGGGATCAGTAATGTATTTATATATACCATATTTTCTCCCATGCATTAACCTTCCTTGGTACTTTTGACCTGGATGCATGCCATACAAGTTGAAATGTTACCCTATATGAAAGATTGTCCGGTGTAGAAGTGGCCTAAATTATTTAGGTCAAATAAGTTTGATCGATTTGACTATATATATAATCTTTTCCACACATACTTTTCTATCTCTTTTCTCATAGTTTTCATAATTTTTTGCTCTTACAGTAAATATCACTGTTTACCTAAACCAAATAATATAGTTGTAAAAATAACTCATAAAAATTGAATGTAGGACAAGAACACTATAATTTCATAAACCAGATATCTACACATGAAATGTCATAATTTAAAGTTGGTTTTACCATATTCTCTAATTTAAAAAGGAGTTAAATGCTTCTGTGATTAAATCATAGCTTGTGCTCATTGCTATAAAAGTTTCTTGTGTGTGTTTCAGAATTTTAAAAGAATATAATGTAAAACAAATGTAATAGATATCAACATACTTAAAACACATTTTCTGAATTTATTTTAATTCTGCTCCAGAGAGACAGAGACAGAGACAGACAGAGAAGGGGTGGGGGGAGAAGAGAAAAAGAGAGGGAGAGAGACAGAGACAGAGAGACAAAATATGCATGTGAGCCTGCGTGCTTGCATTTGCATGCATGGGTATGTCTTTGTGTATTGGTACTAGTTTGTTATTTCACCATCCAACTTCTAGAGTGATTGTATTGAGTAAGGCAGAATAAGTTACAGATGGATTCTACTTTATCTGAGTTTGCTGGACTTTTGGGTTGAAGTTACATTTGATTAAAATGAAGCCAGAACCTTTGCTAATATTAACATTCTGAAGTAGCATCCATATACACCTGGTTGTGTTTTCTGACTGTGTTTTAGAACTATAGTTTTGTTTAGAAAAAGTGAAAATTTTTGATAAGCAACTACTTTGGAGAGTTCTTTATTTTCCTCAGCAAAGATATATAAGCTAAGTGTTTTGAGAAAATAATCATATGGAAAGTTTGGGTAAAGACAAGTGTTTAAAAACTTTTCAGATGTAAGAAAGATCATGCTTATGATAAACAAAAAAAGAGTGTGTGTGTGAAATCCAAGAGTGATTCCAAGTTTGTTGCTGTTGTTTAATTGTCATTTGGGGAGCAAATCAGAGTGTGTGTATGTATATATATATATATATATATATATATATATATATATATATATATATACATTTCTGGCTGTGTTTCAGAACTATAGTTTTGTTTGGAAAATCTGAAAAATTTTGAGAAGCAAAACTACTTTGGAGATTTATTTATTTTTCTCAGCAAAGATATATAAACATAAGTGTTTTTAGAAAATAATCACATCCGAAAGTTTGGGTAAAGGCAAGTGTTCAAAAACTTTTCAGATGTAAGAAAGAACATGCTTATGATGAACAAATCCAATAGTGATTCCAAGTTTGTTGTTGATTGTCATTTGGGGAGTAACCCAGAGAGATGTACTGATTCTTTGTAAGCTGAAGTACCATCCACCTATATCTGGTGGTGGTTTTTGGCTGTGTTTTAGAACTGTTTTTAGAAAATAATCACATGGAATGTTTGGGTAAAGGCAAGTGTTTAAAAACTTTTACATGAAAGAAAGAGCATGCTTATGATGAACAAAAAAGGTGGAGGGAATCTAAGCGTGATTCCAAGTTTGCTGTTGTTTAATAGTCATTTGGGGAGCAAACCAGAGAGAGGTGCGGATTCTTTGTAAGCTGGAGCTGTCCCTTGCTTCAAAATAATGTTTTTAAGTAATTCTTTTTCCCTTCTCATCTTCCTTTGTCAATGTCTTCCTACTGTTCTTTCTCTTCCCTTATCATTTAATCCTCCTCTCTGGACTTCCTTACTCCATTAGTTCCTCTTGCATCTCTATTTTTTCTTTCTTCCCTCTCCTCTCTGCTTGCCCCACCCCCGTCCTTTCTCCGTCTGTGCACCCACGTGCTTCAAATCTGTGTATCTGGACTGCCTTCTCTAACAGTTCAATATGAGTGTTAGCAGAATGAAAACCAGATGGACCAGCCGTTCCCACTGCTATCTCCCAACCAGCTCTGGCAAGCCTCCCTTTCTCCCTCCTTTCTTGGCATGACAGAAATATTTGCCTTTATTTAGGAAGGCCTGTATTTGCTGCTGTACCTCTTCCCTCAGTTGCAACATAAGCTGAAAGCTATTTATTCCCTTGTTGCTGAGGTTGGTTGAGGTGAGTAGAATGTGAGATGAATTTAACTATTGCAGAAGCAAATTTAAGTTGAGTCTCTATGAATATTACTTAGAATACTTTTTTTCCTGTAGTAGATGAAATGCTTTAGCTTAGTAATAAGAAAGTAAGTTTGTAATAAGTAACAAGATAAATTAGATATAATCTATCTACTTCTATATGTGTCTAACCACCACTTAACAATACTTTCACTAATCTGCAAAGGACATTGCCTATTTTTTAGTCAACATTTTGGATTTCGAGGTAAAATTGCTGATACCATAAACCACAGCATGAAAATGTTTTTTTTTTAATTGTTGTGACTGTTAGGTTATTTGATTGTTCTATTGTGTCCTTTCCTTAATACAGTGTTGTCTTTATTTCAGCATAAATAAGGAATACTTAAGGGACCTTGAGAAAGAAAAATAATTTACAATGATCTGAATATGAGATGTCTTTGTGAAAGGGCCACAATTTGCAAATCTGGAATTTTCTATTTATTAATAATAATTGTCATATTGGGAATTTCTCCTAAATGAATTAATAACAGTTATGACCTAAAAACATAATAATTTTTCTTTAAATGATTCTTCATCGGGATTTTATGTATTTTGCATTAAAAATAAAGTTTAAAAAGAAGTATTAGTTAAAGAGAGGAGAGAGCATTTTACTTCTTAAGGCCATGTCCCCCCAAGGACAATTAGGCAATTTGTAAGCTTACAAAATTTAAAACAATTCTTTGGTATTTCTGGCATATGGTTTATGGATGTACTTTTACTTTACAGAAGGCATTTAATTGATAAAAAGTAAAATAGTATTAGATTAACGAAATCATTTAACATGTACTAGGAGAGGTGTATCACTTGGGAAAAGACATTGCTGAAAGATTCTACTTAATTATTAATTAATATTAGACCCGAGTCATTTATTAATGGAAGAGCAGAGTAAGCTCACTTACTATGATGTCATGGGTACTCTGCTTTTATATTCAAGGTAAATCATCTTTTTATTCTTTAACACAATCAAAACTTGTCTTCAAACAAGCCTGGGAAGCAACCTTATAGAGCAGGTGAAGATAATCTAGTCTTTCCCCCTTTTTATTGATATGGTATTTGATACACATGTAGGTAGGGGATATCTTTAACTTTTCCATGTTTCTTAGAATTAATATCTATTCTCTTCAATACCTCCTCCCCCCATTGTAAATTGAAACAGAACAACCAACCTCCTGTAATAATGGTTTATAAACACATGACAACTGAATAAAGAAAAGATAGCCTTCATTATGTGGCATATGGTATTTATTTATTGATGCTTTTTAGAATAGGACAGGAAAAGAAATTGGAGTGGAAAATATGTCCAGGAGACATGGAGTATTTAACCTGCTCTATCTAATAGTTTGGAAACAAAAGCTGGCAGGGGACAGCAGGTGTTACAGAGAATAGTCACCAAGAGGGCTGGCTCCTACCACTCTCTCACCTGTACAACAAAGCAGGAGGCTTTAGTTCTTCCTGAGTTGTCTTATGGGGGATTCATTGCTTTCCTTCCCTTGCCATCCATTTATTCCTGTTTGCTAGTGTTGGCTGCAATTGCCAGTGAAGTTGTGTTATACCATCCAATACTATCAAGGTAGCATCTGCACGTGCCAGAAATAAATATACAAGATAATATAGCCTAGTTACAAATGAGGGCCTGCCATCTGTGTTTTACCTTCTTAGGTGAGGTTTTGATGATGCAATTCTGATTGGAGTTTCAGCAGGAAGGCTTGTTTTATCCGCAGAAAGGTCAATTCTTTTTAAATTCCTGCCATAGCCTTTTTGAGGAGGGCTTGGAGGTGTGGAAAATTAATCTAATTTTGGAGATTTACTGGTCTTAAAAGGTAAAATAATCTATTCCTTGTGGTGTCTTGTAGATCGTAGTGAGAAGCATTCCACAATGCCAGACTCACCTGTGGATGTGAAGACACAATCCCGACTGACGCCTCCCACAATGCCGCCTCCTCCAACAACCCAAGGAGCACCAAGAAGCAGTTCATTCACACCCACAACATGTAATTACCCTACCTTGTTAATTTTTTAAAAAAATTCTGTATTTTTTATATTTAATGGAGAGGGAAACAAAAACTCCAATATTAATGTGTAAAGTGAAAATAATGCAAAACTCCCCCAAAAAAATCCCCATAATTTTTAAATTTGATTTAGGTTAGGAACTAATACTTCATCTCTGAGTCATCCTCATTTTTTTTATTAATTGCATTATTATCTGTCATTTGGTTAGACTTTTTAAAATTAAGTCAACATACATCATCTTGATCTTGTGATAATTTATTCTTGAACAAATAATTCGGTATACTACTATTTATTTTGATTTTTTTTTTTTGGCTTTGCTTTATTCTTGGGAATGTGTTGAAATCATTCCAAGGTCAATGCATATCTATCTGTACCAGTGTGCTACCCTCCTATCCTCCACCTTCCTGCCAATTAAACTAGCTAGCTCTGCTTTTTTAGTCTCTTACAAGTAATAATAGGAACAACGTGACCTTATCATATATATGAGTGCCTTTGCCAAGTGTAGGAATATTACACAGGTATGTTTAAAACAAACAGCATCCTTATTAATTTGAACATTTCAGATCTCTGATATTTTATGCTACTGGCTCTGGCTCTAGTTTATGGATCAGTGAATGGAACTATGTTTGCGTTCTATTTTCTGACAATAGAAAGTTCCACTCATCCCATGTATTCCAATAAGGATAGTAGATAGCAGTTTTCAATCCTTAGGTTCTGTACAGGGTTGTGTAAAAGAATTTGTTGAGCTAAAAATCACTGTCTATTGAATATCATTCCACTTTTTGGATTTGTGCCATAAAATCCATGTGAATGGAAGAAACATATAGAAGGAAAAAATGTACATATTAGTATTTTGAAAATTGTTGGAGTAGAAGAATTGGCTTTATACCTATCCATATTTCTTTGTAATTTAACAAACCTTTTAAACTTGTAAGGAGTTGGATACCTTGATTGGGGTCAAGCAATAATGCTGTCAACTTGTGTTGTTTTGGTTTGCTGTTCCCCGGTGTCTCAGGGAAATGTAACATGGCTCTTTTGAGGACTCAAATTTAGCACTTATTTCTAGGCGAGTTGGTGATTAATCTTTAGGTATAAATCTAGATTAGTGATTTTGGACATGCATAGCACATAACAGAACTTCTCATTTTGGGGAGGCAAAGTATTAATAGTATTTTAAAAGATTTATAAATGAGGAATTGGTTATATTTTACCAGTTACAGCACCTTGTTTGAGATGACTATTTCGGCATGGTACTAGATTGATGAGTGGAATGTATATAGCCTCCCCCGAAAAATAATCGCTAATTACTAATTTTGCCACTCCCTCTTCTTAAGCAGGTCTTCTTAAAGACCTTCTTCCTTCTTTCTAGCAGAGTCCTTGTAGTTTATTATATTAATGCCTAAATCAGTTTTATCAGAAATAAATTGAACAAATTGGCATACATCCATGCTATCTCTTATTACAACTCTGAATTAGGATGTCCCCTTTCAACTTCAGAAAATTAATTCTCAATTAATGCTGTATGTATTCTGCCATCTTACAGAAAATTTGCATTTTCCCTAAAGAAGTGGTTAAAGAAATATGTGGGGTAGAAAATAGCCTTCTAATTGGGTGGTAGAAGGTTAAAACTTGAAAGTCCTGTTTTTATAAACACAGCTGTCAGTTGTGTGTACAAAACACGATTAAAAATGTTCAGTGATAAATTTAGTCTCCACCAAATGTACATTTTTTCTAGAGGAGCAGTTTAGAGAAGAATATTCCTGTTATATTGATATAAGCCTATGACAAAAGGCTGACATCCAAATGGTGCTTGTTCCATGATTGAAATGTTTCAGGTGGTTGGCATATGTGCACATGGGAGTGAAGGCTGTCCCCACTCTGTAGCAGATTCCATTCATTATCAGTGCCTGTGTGGATAAAAGAAGTATTTATTTATGAGGAGTCAGGCCATTTAATCAAGCAAAATTTTAACCTGGGCTATCTGTGCACTTAAAATATTTGACCAAAAGTTGGAACGTTTTTCACCTCATAAAAATCAACTCAAATAAAGTTAGCTGTGACTTCTTTTCCATAGAATTTTATTTTCACTTTTCTTCTTGCTTTGTGCTTCTGACAGTAACTAATGGCACAAGCCATTCACCCACAGCTTTGAATGGAGCTCCATCTCCACCCAATGGCTTTAGCAATGGGCCTTCCTCCTCTTCTTCTTCCTCTCTGGCTAATCAGCAGTTACCACCAGCCTGTGGAGCAAGGCAACTCAGCAAACTGAAGAGATTTCTTACCACCTTGCAGCAGTTCGGCAATGACATTTCACCAGAAATAGGGGAAAGAGTGCGCACTCTTGTACTAGGACTGGTGGTAAGCACATGCCAAACAACTTGTTTCCTCCCTAATTCTCTTTGAAGGACAATGGCTAATTGAATGTACTCAAGCTGGTTATGATATGGTGGTTTATTTACATTGCAAAAAGTGAAATTGGTCTTTTCCTGACATGGATATTAATGTAGCCCCAAATTCTAAGTGGGCCTTGGGGATGGTGTGAGAATGGATGCTCTTATATTTATATATCAGTCCAGCCTAAGCCTTCATTTGCTATCTGCCTGATAAAGATGGAATGATACAAAATTGTCCTTAAGTGGTCACATTCTTTAAGTCCACATCATAATTATATATATATATATATATATATATATATATATATATATATAATATGATAATTGATTCCAGCCCAAAGTAAATATGCAATGTAAATTAGAAGAATCAACCTAATTGTATATTTTGATGTATGACTATCATGGTTATTATCTGCCATCTAAAAATAGAGATTTGGGCCTATTGATAGCTCTTTTTTTTTTTTTTTTGAGGTTCTTCCATGCAAGGTTTATTGATACATTGACTTTGGATCCCAAAGCCAATTGCTGTTTTTAAAAAATAAAATTTGGGCCTTAATATGAAGAATTACCCAATTGTTGTATGAAGTTAAGCTGAGAAGTATCCAGAAAACCTTATTCTATTAATATATATTAATTATTATATAATTGATGCCAATGAGATTAACCACTTCCTAATAATGATGCTTTAATTTTGTATAATGTTACCAATTTCAAAGCAACCTTTGCAATTTAAAAATTGCTTTCATAACTTTTTTGTTGATTTTTTTCACTTATGAATATTATTTTAATTTTGAATAGTAGGGTCAGGAACTTTTAAATATCTTGCCCAAGATTCCATGGCTAAGATTTGGTAGACTTCGAATAGGACCTGCTGTTCTGATTTCTTCCAGTGAACCAGTGATCTTTCTACTACTTTATTTGGCCTCTTACTATTTTTACTTACTTCTGAGGTTCTCCAAATTCTTCAGATACATAATCATTTTATATAATTTTGTGAGACCTAAAACATGATTCCCAATTTAAAAATTAGAAGAGGAAACTGGATATGTGCTTGACCAAAGTCACAGAATAACTTTGTATTATAATGACCAAAATGATTCTGAAATCCAGATATTCTTTCTCTTTGGCTTGTGCCTTTTTAAATAAATAATCCTTCTTTCATAATATGGGGTAAGCCATATTAGATGTGTCATGCAAAAAAAAAAAAAAAATATGGAGGAGATTCTTGTTCAGGTGCAATTTGTACTATATGGCCTCTGGGGACCTTGACTTTGAGATTCCATGATGCAACATCAAAGACTTCAAAATTGAAGTTTTCATAGATATTCATGAGTAAGGGATTTGGGACAGAGATATATCTATCCTGTCCCGGACTTTGTAGTTAATGGATAAGCTATTTCCATTATGTTAGAATTCATTTTTAGAACTTAAAAAAAAGTTTTGGAACTTAAGCATGAACAAAATTTTGCCAAGTCCAGTTCAAGCTTGCTTTCTTTTTATTCAATTATATTCTCCCTCCCCCCCCCCACAGTATGTATGTATTTACATATTTATACATTTATAATAAAAGAATTGAGAATGTATTTACTGTCTTGTAGATCTTTTGATACATTTCTGTTCAACATTGGCTTACAGATAAATTTACATTGCAGAAAGCTACCTTAACTGCCTTCTAAAAAATCTTTCACATGTCAAGTTGTTAAAATTGTTGAGGAAGATTTCCCTTGGTAAAAATTAATAATTTTTCCGAGTTACTCAGTGAAAACAAGTTACCAAAGCTAATTTTAAAGTATCATAGTACAACTCCAATGCAAGTAGTTCTCAAATAGAATACATGTAAATATCTTGTTAAATAAATTTGAATAGTTTCATATTAAGAAGATGCTTTGTGGGGATTGGATTTTACACTACAGTCCTCTGAATAATAAGGACGATATATCTATCTATTTAGATAAATATCTGTCTATATAGATATAGATATATACATGGATATATATTATAAAATAGGTAATTCCTATTTTCTCCTGAATGTTAAAACTGTACATATTAAATTCTTATTCTGTAAAAATTTATATCCTTTAATCAGCTGTGCATATTATTTCCTATAGGTTGGACAATTTTCTATGAGGAGAAATTGGGCAATCGGTGTTTCTCTTTTTAAAAAAATAGAAAAGTTCACACAGAGGAGAAAATGGAAAGTTATTGTGTATATGTTTAACCCACCAGAACCCTCACTTTTTTTTAGGAGCCAGATGACTCATAATAAAGAGAATTTTGTTTAAATTTAATATTTTCTTGTTATGATGTAGGAAATAATTTATTATTTGACCCTAAGAAAAACATTTATAAGGAACACACTTTTGCTTTTGTTGATTTGTTGTTAGTGTAATATGATGGATAAGAGTATTAGACTGGGAATCAAAACTACCTATGTTAAATCAAGTTTCTGACACGTACAGGCTGTGTGATAACCCTGAGCCAGTCTAATAATTTCCCATTGCCTTAGGCAGCTCTAAAGTTGTAATTTGCAGAACATTTGCTGTTTTGCATTGATCAGAGATTTTCTGCCCATAAATTCTCTAAACCTATGAAATCACACGTCAGAACAATATGAAAATAACAATAATAAAATAATGCTTTGTGGTGTGACTTTCAGTCTCATTCCAGTATGGTTCTTGATGTTCCTTTCACTTTCCCCTCCCCCTGTAGTGGGAAATAGCTGTCAACATTCTTTTCCCATAATTTTTTTTGGGAATCGGGTATTTGTGCGTGTGGAAAGAGTGTATCTTTCCTCTGTCAATCAGAATGATTCAACCTGATTTTGGCCTTATTTCCACAGTAGTTTAACTAGTGGGCCTAATTTGCCCCCAGACAGAAGTACTTTGGTGGAAAGATAAGGTAGTCTCTTTGCCTTCTATCAAGTAGTCACACTGACAATTAAAATTAAAATAGGGTATATTTATTTTACCCAATCCATACCTCCATTCTTTTAAATAGTCTATTCTCTTTTTAAATATTTTCACATTTATATTATTTTTAGGTAGTAATTTTTATAAGATTTTCTTATTTGCCCAAATTTCATCCAAAATGAACCCATGTTTTGCCTAGTGATATACAGTATGTAGTTGTGTTTAACTTATTTAATGTTAACATACATTATTTCTCTATATATGGTCAGAGATGGGTGATGCATCAAATCATAATATGCATAATTTTCTACCAAGTCAAGATATTTTTATTAAGTCACTACTGCTTCCTATGTGTATTTGTGCTTATTACTATGCCATGTGTTGTAACAGTTCTGGTAATTGTTTAATTTAAATGTTTTCACTATTTTACCAAGAAACAAATGTATTTATAATATATATATATATATTATCCTACAGAACTCTACTTTGACAATTGAAGAATTTCATTCCAAACTGCAAGAAGCTACTAACTTCCCACTGCGACCTTTTGTCATCCCATTTTTGAAGGTATTGCACAGTTCACTGATCTGGAAACTATTTCAAACCATATTGTTGCTAGGTCACAGATGTGTGTTATAGTTTTTCTTTTTAAGAGAGTGGGGGAAAATGAATCTAATGTTTAAGGGTTCCTTGACATAGTTTAATGGATGAAAACTCTGTCAAAGTAGATATATATTTTTATGATCATTTCCTAAATAGTTAACAGAAACCGTGATCAACAAAATAAATTTATCTACTGAATTTTTTTAAAGTAAAATTAATCAAATTTAGAAAGCAATTAAAAACCCAACAATTCAAGGTGAAGAGGGGTTTTGTTAAATCATCCATGATGTGTGTTTTTTCTTATATATTTTTCTTATTTTTTCTTATATTTTTCGTATCCAATCAACATCCTCAATTCGGGAACCAGACACTTCCTCTCTATTCATGCTGAAGGACATAATAATAACTCCTTGTATTTGTATGGTCCCTTTAAGTTTCTGACAAAGTGCTTTCACATCTATTTCCTTATTTTGCCTTTGCAACAACATTGTGAGGTAGGTAGATCAGACATTGTTATCACCATTTCTGATGATAAAATTTATTGTAAATCAAATTATTTAGCATGTAAAAGCGCTTTGCAAGTCTTAAAGCGCTATATAAATGCTAGGTTATTATATTACTATTTATTATTATTATTAAATATCCAGCCATACTCTAGGGGTCTTTCTTGAGTTGGAACTAGTACTCAG
>NC_045426.1:571935317-571987817 GCF_902635505.1 Sarcophilus harrisii | reverse complement strand
CGGGAAACATTGCTTCACATACCTTTCCCTCAGTTTCCCCACACCCTCAAAATTTTAAACCAGGAGAAATCCACTTAATGATTCTTCATACTCTTCCTTAACTATGTCTTTGATATAACTTTTTTTTTCTGCCTTGACATAAGTGAAGTGCAGATAAATTAAAGGTTTTCTCAAAAAGAAAATTTTTAATTTTGTTTAAACTAGTATATGAGATTGTCATGATATATCCTGTTATATCATCTTTGTAGAACTTAAAATTTTAATTTAGTAATTTGCTTTTCACTAGAATATATTATACCTTTAGATATATTTCTTTGATTGAATCACATGTCAGAGGCACTAGTAAACTTAATGTTGCAAAAATCCAATTCAGTATAGCCAATTTTAATTATTAATTATTATGTATTAATAAATGACCAAGGTTCTGGGCAAGGTGTTAGAATACAGAAACAGGAAGGAAAACAGTCCCTGTCTTGAAAAAGAGTACATTTTACTGAGGAAAACTTTATTTAAGCAGATAAGCTGGAAGAATAGACCACTAACAATTGGGGGCTTCCTGTAGGAAGTTGTCTTTGAGTGGATCTTTGAAGGATCCTCAATTTAGTATGTTTGAATACTTAAAAAACTAGCCTTTGTGGTCTCTTAATTAAAAAAAAACTTCTAATTCTAAAAAAAAGAATTAGCATTGATCTTTTGGTCATCTCCCATGTCTGGAAGGCACTCCTCCTTTACTCTGCTTTATAAAATCCTTTTTTTTCCTTTAAGGTGCAACCCCAGCATCGTCTTCCATATGAAACCTTTCCCATTTCCCCCAATTACTAGTTCTCTCTGTCTTTAACTACCTTGTATTTTATTTTCGTTATATTTAAACTACACACACACACACACGCATATATATTTACATTTATAAATGTTATATTTATCAAATAGAATATAAGCTCTTTCAGAGTATGAATTGTTTCATTCTTTGTATTTGTATCCCTAGTACATAAAACAGTGTGTGATACATAGTAAGTACTTTACAAAAGATTTTCTAAAAATGTATTTATATTTCAAACATGACATGAGTACTTCATATATCCACTCCTATCGTGGCTTATTATTAGGTGACCTGGGGCAGTGCTGTAATCTTGAATAACTTCAAAATTTTGTTCTACTTTGGTATTTTTTTTTTCTTATTCCAGTTTCCATCATGGATTTACATGTAGTTTGGAGTCCTAAATATTGGGGATAGAAGAAGTAGCTGGTAAAAGCGTCGATTATGTTTTCACACAGTCCTAGGCACAAGTGTTTTTACCTGGCATCTTGAAAACTTATGCTTAAAAGAGGAGGTGGTTTCTTGAGCTCAGCCAGCTCAAGACTTTGTCTGCAGTGGGATTCAGGTGCTTGGTCTCAGGTGGAACAGCCTGGCCCATCTTTTTCTTCTCTCTGAAATGCTTTTGCAGGCCAACCTCCCTCTTCTCCAACGGGAGCTCCTGCACTGCGCAAGATTGGCCAAACAGAACCCTGCCCAGTACCTCGCTCAACACGAACAGCTGCTCCTGGATGCCAACACCACCTCACCTGTTGATTCCTCAGAGCTGCTTCTCGATGTGAACGAAAACGGGAAGAGGCGAACTCCAGACAGGTGAGAGGAGCTGAGAGAGAACCGTAGAAGGGGATGGTCTTAGAAATATGGTCAGTTATAGCATCACACATACAGAGCTAGAAGAGTTCTGAGAGAGCCAGACTCCTGATACCTAGGTCTGGAAAAGCTCTTTATTATTAAAATTAAAAACTAAGAAATTTAAATAAAAAGAAGTTAAAATATAATGAATTCACTGTTTGTATTTCCTAACATCTTAAGGGATAGAATAATCTTAATCTAGTGGGGAAAATACTGGATACAGAGTTAGGAGAAAGCTGAGTTCAAATCCCAGTTAGGATGCTTATGAATTCTGGGGACTTGGCGAGAGAGCCTCCACCTGCCCTTTATTTTCTTCTTATGTCAAATTAAGAGACTATCTGTTAGACTTTCCTAATGCAATTATTTTGGTGAACAGATGAGTAAAACCATGTAAAGTATAAAAAAGTGCTTTTACAAATTCAGTTACTGTGGCTAAATATTGTGGCCTTTTTCTGCAGCATTCTATCCTATCTACTTAAGATGTTGATTCTTTTTCTTACTTGTCTTTACTGAATAGAAACAGTGTCATTATTCCTGAGACGTTTTTTAAGTTTTTAAGCTTTACTCCAAAAATCACTGTGTCTGATCAGAAACATAAATATGTATTGTTCTTCTATGCATCTGCCAAAATGAACTATTTACCTTTTTCTGTATGTGTCTTTTTTTTTTTTTTTTACCACTTTAACACCTTAAATTAGCTCCTTTTCTTCAGTTATATCTGTTGAGATTAAAAGTCATTTGTTTGAGGTTAACTTATTTCTTTACTTATTTTTAAATAGTTTTCTTTTTGTATCCCTTGCATTTAATCTAATAGATGACACATAATAAGTACTTGAAAAATGCTTTTTTAAAATTGATGAATTATCAGAACACTTTTAACATATTCTAAACCTGACATTTTAAGCCATTTTTAAGTTCCTGTCACCCATAGTTTCTTATTTCTGCAAATATTTTCTTGCTCAAATTTGAGTGTACATTGAACTTGGTACCATTTACCACTTTGATCACAACCATCCTCTACTCAAAAACATTTAGTGGCTTCCTATTATTTATGTAGGAAAATATCCATTTTAAGACTGTATTAAGACTCCAACATCCAATTCAGACCTAGCTTTTGAGTCTTATTATTATTATTATTATTATTATTATTATTATTATTATTGTCATCATCATCATAACTTTTTATTGACAGAGCCCATGCCTGGGTAATTTTTTGCAACATTATCCCTTGCACCACTTCTGTTCCGATTTTTTTCCCCTCTCTCCCTCCACCCCCTCCCCTAGGTGGCAAGCAATCCTATACAAGTTAAATATGTCACAGTGTATCCTAGATACAATATATGTGTGCAGAACCGAACAGTTCTCTTGTTGAACAGGAAGAATTAGATTCAGAAGGTAAAAATAACCTGGGAAGAAAGACAAAAATGCTAGCAGTTTACATTCATTTCCCAGTGTTCTTTCTTTGGGTGTAGCTGCTTCTGTCCATCCTTGATCAATTGAAACTGAGTTAGATCTCTTTGTTGAAGAAATCCACTTCCATCAAAATACATCCTCATGCAGTGATCGTTCTTGAGGTATATAATGATCTCCTGGTTCTGCTCATTTCACTTAGCATCAGTTCATGTAAGTCTTGCCAATTCTCTCTGTATTCATCCTGCTGGTCATTTCTTACAGAACAATAATATTCCATAACATTCATACCACAATTTACTCAACCATTCTCCAATTGATGAGCATCCATTCATTTTCCAGCTTCTAGCCACTACAAAGAGGGCTGCCACAAATATTTTGGCACATACAGGTCCCTTTCCCTTCTTTAGTATCTCTTTGGGGTATAAGCCCAGTAGAAACACTGCTGGATCAAAGAGTATGCACAGTTTGATAACTTTTTGAGCGTAGTTCCAAATTGCTTGAGCCATCTTTCTTAAACTATTTTTTGTCTTTCACTCAAACTAGATTCAAGTCTATTTTGTTCTGCTTATTTTCCTGTCTGATCCCGTATCGTTATGCATGTGCTTTGAGTACATTTCCCCCTGTTTAAAATGTACAGACTCATTATCTTCACTTATTGAAAACCCTCTTTTTCTTTAAGACACTACTTAGATACTTTCTTCTTCAAGGCAATGTTTTTCTCCCACCTGCCATATGTATGAGTCATTCCTCTAAGTCGTCCTTCTGTTTTACCTGGACTTTTCCTTTGTATTCTTCACAGCTCTTTGTATGGTAATTGTTTACATCTTGTACAGTAATAGTGTAGTACCTGGAGAGAGCTAGAAAATCCTGGGTCAGATTTTGTATCTGAGACTAGCTATGCACTGCTTGGTGGGAGCATTGTATTAGATGGCCTCTAAAGTCTCTTCAAATATAAATTTTTCATTCCTTACTATATTTTATTCCATTGCCTAGTTTTGGATTCTATGCCTTGCTTAATGCTATTATATTAGAGTAGTTATGTTTTTTGACATCCATGTCCTACTGTTGATTGGATTCTTAAGCCCCAGATCTTTTTCAAATAAAGTCCTTTTCAGGTATATCACCCCTGTTTTGTATTTGTAAAAACCATTTTGGGAATAAGTTGGGTTTAAAGTCTTGTATATATCTCAATTAGATTTCATCTTACTAAGATTTGACTTACAATACATTCAGAATCTTCTCGTATACATAGAGTTTTCCTATGTGTTACCATTTCATTTAGTTTTTTGGCTTCTGCTTACTTTAATAAATATGCCATAGGTGGTACTATTCAAGTGATTGATAGAAATGTTGCAGAACCTAGAGCCAAGCACTAATTCTTGTGGCTCTTTTCTAGGGACTTTTCTGCAAATTGACATCAAATCATTAACAACTACTCTTTTGCTAATGGTCATTCAATCAGGAGCTTTCTAACACTTTTAGCTCACATCCTTTCTATTGGGATGGATATTCTACTGTTCTATTGGAAAAAGGGATAACATGTTTGACATTTGAGAAAGGTGCAAATCATGAGATGATGGTTTATTAGGCAACTAAAGTAAGTATAAGTATTTTCTTAGCAGAATTCATTTCAGAGCAGACAATCTAAAATTTGCATCATAATTTGGAATTCTCTCCCTGTACTACAATTATTATAAATAACATGAACTTTTGATATATAATTTGGATTTAGGCTTTTTATTCCCTTTTTCTTTTTTCTTTTTTGCAAGACAATTGAAGTTAGGTGACTTTCTCAGAGTCACCCACCCACTAAGTGTTAAGTGTCTGAGGCTGGATTCTAATTCAGGTCCTCTTGACTTCAGGACCAGTACTCTATCCACTGTGCCATCTAGGTACCCTGTAGACTTTCTTTGTAATGGACTTTATGTTAAGAATTACATGTAAAAGTTAGTCAACATACTATATAGTACTGTTTAAAACATGTCTTCAATTTTACTCAGCTATTTAGCCCTCCTAAAACTGGATTTTGACAAAAAATGATAGCTAAGGATACCAGTATTTATGCACACAAAATTCTCTTATAGTTGAAACGAAGTTAACATTGCTTTTTTAAATTAAATATGAGTGTTCACTGAAATTAAGATTTACATAGTGATATCTGGGTTCAACTTATATCAATCCAATGTAATTCTAAAATATATATTATGAAGACAAGATGCTAAATGAGGTTCTTTTCCCCATTCCTTCAAAGTTAGGAGGAGGGATGATGAGAACGTGTTGTGTAAATACATTTATATCTTATGGGAATTGAGTAGATCCAAGAAAATATGGTCCCTGACAGCATTTTTTTTTTGCATACATTTTCTGCATCTTGTTTGCATATGCATTTTCCCTTTGCTAGTAATTTATCTGTACATCCAAATCTACAGTATGAAATTTTATAGAATATAGAAAGATCTGACAGCAAAGCTTTTCTTTGCTTGTTTGTTTTATTTTGTTTTGAGGGTTTTTTTCCCCCTTTTACTGAATGTTTTGTTGGTGCATATGGTCTGACATGGATGAGCAGCCACGGTGAGATTTTGGAGTCTATTAAACTGGCTCATTAAAAAGATCAATCTGTTTCTGCAATAACACTGGGAACTGTCAGTCACTGACAGAGGGAAGAAACTGACACCTGAGGAGGAGAAAACACATTTGGGCAATTTGTTCCTGACATGTCATGGACAAAAGTGCTCCTTTATTTTTGTTTACAACTTTGGAGGCTTCAATCCTTAGACTCCTGATTTAATCTATTAGTCTTCAGCTTTTGGGAAGAAAGTTTTGGCAGATTGAATTTACTTCTGTTTTTCTACTCACCTTAAATAGCAGAGTAACTGCTTATGTTTTATTTAACAATTATTGTTATTTATGGAGAAATGAATCCTCTAGGGCCATTGATGAAAATGATTTTCTCAGTGTGAAAACATGAGATTTGATCTATTTTTATTTACTCTGGAGAGGGGGTCCTTGAGCAGCTGTGTTCAGTTTGTAGCACAGTTGTAGAATATTGTACCCCAACTGAAAAAAAAAGAATCTAGAATTTTCATTCCTATGAACATTTGTTGAGGGTTCACTGCGTTCTTAGGTGTTGTAGGGATACATAAACAAGAATGAAATAATCTCCCGCTTTTCTCAGGGAACATAAGTTTGTCTGACCCTTAGTCTAAAATAATGGGAAAAATAACTAAGATATAAATGTAATTTCCATGCTTTCTAAACAGATGAAAGGTAAATTCTTTGGATCCCTTTGCCATTCTACTTTTGGAATCTATTTTTGCCCTTAGAATCTGGAGAATATGAGCATATAACTTTTTTTTTTTAATGAAGTGAAAAGTTCACAAGAGGTAAAGGTGAGAGGTTAAGAACACTCTTTTAAATCTACTCACTGAAATGACTCATGAAATGCATCATTTCACTTCCATAAAGATTGGGAAGTTAAGTGGAAGAACCAAGTATACCATGTCAAGTTTCTATAAAGTCTTAGGGTACTGAAAAGTATTGAAGATTTCCTTCTGTCCTATCTCCCTTTCCCACCCTTACTTCTTCAGCATGAAGGGACCTATGGCAATAGGTGAAAACAAAGATTTTATAATTAATACTTTTATTTGTTTATTCATATCTTCTTTGTTGCATTTGCTGTTTAGGATATCATCCTAAATGCCCAATGACTTAGCAGAAAATTTTTATTTTATTATACTTCAAGTTATTTGAAATAAGCAATGATTCCTTCATTAAATATATTTTTCAATAAGTGCCCATTTTATGCATTTATGCATAAAATGCAACCTTTTATTTCCTCCATTAAACATCATTAGAAAAATACATGTTTTTAAATACAATCTTTCCCTTCTAATACCTGAATGCATTGATTTTCCTACATAGACTTCAATGTTGGGATAATTTCATTAATTCTCTGTAATAACTAAAGATGGTGGTTATTTATTTACCATTTCATGTTACATGGGAGACAACTGAGGCTCAGAAATGTTAAATTGTTTAGAAATAGATAGCTGTTGTTACAGCCAGATTTGATTCTTTTTATCTAGTTGAAATTTAGATATGCAAATAGTATAACTGAGTAGTAGAAGAAACATTGTGAACCAAGTTCAAATAAGAATTTTTAAAGATTTATCCATAATTTTTTGAGGGAAAGTTATACTAATTTCAATAGCTAGCATTTATATATCATTTTTATATGTTAATTATAGACACATACCCATATTAGCAGAATAACTATGCCCACAACTATGACTGATGCTACATTAAAGAACATTTAGAAACAGAAAACCAACTGGAGATTTCCAAATTTCTTGGATTAAGGAATAAATTTGAAAGTGAAGAGATGAAAATGACAAAGAATTTGTCTATTTTAGCAGCAAATGTTATTTGAATTATTGGGATTTGGTATTTGTAACAATACTTACTAATCTGCCATTGGAATTTTTTCCCTAATTTTGCAAATTAATGAATTCCCTATACTCCAAAAGAAATTAATTTAGCCAACCTAAATTTTGGGCAAGATTTATCGGAACTGTCATTATTTTTAAATGAACTTGCTCGAGTATGGATTGATTCATATAATTTCACACAGTGAATTTTTCACCTTGTAATTTCAAAAAAAAAAAAAGAATGAGCACATTGTAGAAATTTTTCATATACATCTCAGTTCACAATAAAGTGAAATACAATTGTATTTACATATTAGCAAATAAAGTATTTATTTTTCTATAACAAAAGCTTTTTATTTTTCAAAATGCATGCAATAATAGTTTTCAACATTTACCTCTGCAAAACCTTGTTTTCCAAATTTTTCTCCCTCCCTCCTCAACTTCCTCCTCTGCTGGACAGCAAGCAATCCATTACAGGCTAAACATGTGCTATTCTTCTAATCATTTTTCCACATTTATCATGATGAGCAAGAAAATTCAGATCAAAAGGAAAAAAAATGAGAAAGAAAAAAAAAAAGACAGGTAAACAAATAACAATGAAAAGGTGAAATACTATGCTGTGATCCACATTCAGTCTTCATAGTGTTCTCTCTGGATGCAGATGGCTCTTTCTATCACAAGTCTATTGGAATTGCCTTGAATCACGTCATTATTGAAAAGAGCCAAGTCCCATTAGTTGATCATCACTTAATCCTGTTGTTACTGTGTACAATGTTCTCTTGGTAAGTCTTTCCAGGCTTTTTTGAAATCATCTTGCTTATCATTTCTTTTAGAACAATAATATTCCAAAACATTCATATGCCATTACTTATTCAGCCATTCTCCAACTGATGGGCATCCATTCAGTTTCCAGTTTCTTGCCCCTACAAAAAAGAGCTGCTACAAACATTTTTGCACATGTGGGTCCTTTTCCCTTTTTTATGATCTCTTTGGGATACAGACCCAGTAGAAATACTTCTGGATCAAAGAGTATGCACAGTTTGTTAGCCCTTTGGGTATAGTTCCAAATTGCTCTCCAGAATGGTTGGATCAGTTCACAACTCCACCAACAGTGTATTAGTGTCCCAATTTTCCTACTTGTCCTCCAACATCTATCATTTTATCTTGTCATCTTAGCCAATCTGAATGATTGTGACATTGTACCTCAGAAATGTTTTAGTTTGCATTTCTCAAATAGTGATTTAGAGTGTGTTTTTTTTTAAATATGTCTAGAAATGGCTCTAATTTCTTTGTCTGAAAATTGTCCACATCCTTTGATATGAAGCTGGGGAATGGCTTGTATTCCTATAAATTTGAGTCCTATAATGACTCAATATTTTAAAAATGGGTCCTTTATCAGAAACATTGAATGAAAAAAAAATTTCCCAGTTTTTTGCCTCCCTTCTAATCTTGGCTGCATTGGTTTTGTTTATACAAAAATCTTTTACAAATTAAGTAATTTAAAGACATTCATCTAGAGTCAATTTAATTTAAAAACCTTCATATAGCCTCCATCTTTCAAAAAGACAGCATGATATACAATAAAAGAAAGGCTAGATCTGAAGGCAAAAGATTTGGATTCAAATCCCAGGTCTGTGAGTGCCTTTCTGCCAGTAACCAAATTACTTAAACTTTTTTTTAGTTCTTAACTTTTTTCATTTGCAAATGTGAAGTTTGCACACTGTGATCTTTTTCTTCACATTGCTACATGTTCAGTTCTTTAGCAGTGCTAGACTATGATGCTTTCTTTGTTCCCTGACTGCAACTTTGTTGACTCCATTCTTTTATGTAACCTAGCTCTTTTCAACACCTTGGGGGAAGTAATAAAGATTAGACCTGTGATGTCATTGACATAGGGAACTCAACTCTGTCAAGAGTTTCCTAAAGTAGAACTGCCAAACACTTTGCACAGATTAAAACACAGTAGAGAAATATTTAGCAAAATAAAAATACAACAAAATATAAATAATGGTTATATGTGGTTTTCAAAGTTAATGTGCATCTTTCAGGAATCCTTAGGGCACTGTTTAATGGACCACATTTCTGTTTGAGTTTTACTCTATTGGCCTAAAGCCCTGAGATATTAAATGAATTAAATGACCGGGGTCAATCACCCAGTCTGTGTCAGACATGAAGCTTAAACCCACATCCTTTTGGCTCAGAATATTCTGAGTGAAGAGGCAATGAATACCATATTCATTTTTGTGTTTTCTACTGGACAAATATTTGTTGAATTTAGGAATGAATAGTAGTTTTTGATGTGGTTACTACTGTGTATTGAGTATCTGAAGCTCAGTCTCTGTATACATAATCTGTTGAATAATTGTCCCATGTTATTTCTACCTCCACATTCATGTCTATAGTACAGTACAATTACAGTTATTATTGTACTGTACTATAGACATGAAATTTTGCAGAAAAGTTTTAGTCAGGATTTCACTTCCTAATAATTTTGAATAATCAAGAATTTTTGATGGTTTATGTTTTTCAATGCAGTATCTGGATGGCCTAGTGGAATAGAGTGCTGAGCTTGGAGTTAGGAACATTCATTTTCCTAAGATAAATTTAGCCTAAGCTAAGTGTGTAACACTGGGCAAGTTATTTAACTTTATTTGCCTCTGTTTTCTAATTTGTAAAATGAGCTGGAAAAGGCAATGGCAAACCACTTCAGCATTTCTGTCAAGAAAACCCCAACAATTTTTTTTTTAAATAACAGGATATAATTGATCTTAATATCTTTGATCTATTTTCACATAGTTGTTTACCATACATAGAGAGATTTTAGAATAGGAAAAAAGGGAAAGATTACAAGATGCAGTATAATGTAGTAATTACTATAAAAATTTGAGATATAATTTATATCTATATAAATAAAGGAACAGTGTGATAATGAGGAAATCCTTAGTGTCAGGATTTCAAACCTTTTTTTTTTTTTTTTTTGCCATGTATTAACTGTGATCCTGGTAAAAAATCACTTGATCTCTCTATGTCATAGGAAATTCTAAATCAGCAAGTTACAGAAAAAAAAATACCTATCTGTCTTAGAAGAATATTCCATGCATAGGAATTCTTCTTACTGATAAATAATTGCTTGGAAACTTCTTCCCTAACCACCTACATTCCCAACAGTGCATATATACATGCATACACACCTAGACATAAACAAGTATTTATTAATATTAAACATCCATTGTGCCAGGCAGTAATGAAGCATTTAAAAAAGAAGAAATAATATCTGATGTCAAGGAATTTATTTTGTTCTGCATGTATCTGTATATGTACCTACATATTCAGAAACATACATGTACTTTTTTGTAATGTTGCTACTTTTAAATTGCAGTTTAGTTGTATTGCCCTTTAATTTCATGATATTAGATTTCACTCATAGCCAATTACAATCTTCTTGAATATTAATTGCCATCCATTCTTTTAGCTAACAGAATTCTTGTCATTTGCAAATTTGATGTGTAATATTTTAGTCTTTCTTTAAGCTATTCAAAACAAAACAAAACAAAAAACACTTTTAATGGAACAGGATTCTGCATATATTCTTGCAGGATACCACCTCCCATCAGGTTGACATCTATCAGTCATTCAAAACTGTCATTCAGTCAACTCTAACCACATACCATTATGGATTAAAAACTGTACCATGCCGTTATTCTGCACACATTTCATACATGTAACTTGAAAGACTTAAAAGTTTTGCCTAGTTTCTGTTGTGCCTTTGGAGGAAAATGAACTTGAAAGAGGAAGAGCAACATTGATGGTGATCCTTCTCAGAGGCTTTCCAAAGCAGCAGCTCGTTATATAATCCTTTTGATACTTCTCATACTCTTATTTATCTAAGCCCTTTGATCCCATTCCAAAATGTTTCAAACGTCTACCAAGGACTTTTTTGCTATTAGGTTCCTAGCAAACAATCACATAAAAAGAGTTTAGTATATTTTGTACTAATGTGACAAACTCTTTAGAATTGCATCTGTCTTGAATGTTTTGTGGAGGGGGGATAGTTTCTTCATTTTGTCTAACTAGGCCATGCGATTTACTATCTAACCTGTAGAATCTTTTATTTTATGGGTGAATCCATTAGCTTGTTGTCTAGATTACCTAATCTTCTTGCCTTCTTATTCATGAAACAAAACAACACACTCCATTTCTGTACGCCAGGCATTTTGACTGGCAGTTCACAGTGGCCTCTGTTCCCTTCTTTCCCATCTCTAACTCTTGACTCACTTGGCTTCTTTCAAGTTTCAGATAAAATCTCATCTTTTACAAGAAGCCTTCCCTGATCCTTCTTAATACTACTGACTTTCCATTGTTGATTTATCTCAGGTTTATCCAGCATACCGAATTGTGCTTTTTTATTTATTTATTTATTTTTTTGCATGTTATTTTCTATATAAGACTGTGAGCTCCTTGAAATCATGGTTGCCTTTTACCTTTTATTTCTGCTTAACACAGTGCCTGGCACATAGGAAGCACTTATCCAAAGCTTGTTCAACTCTCTCATTGATGATTTTGGTAGGTAACTAAGGAATATTAAATGTTAAAATTATTTTAGGTTTATGTAGTATTTTCCATTTTAAAACAGATCTCAAAAAATGATGAATAGAGGTAATGTAGTATGATAGAACTGTGGTATGCAGTGAACTGAGCTAGCAGATCAGCTAGGTTGTCTCTGCTTGATACAAACTTGTTATGTGACCTTGAGCAGGCAGATCACTCTTATTTCTTTAGGTCACAGTTTCTTCCATGAGAAAGGAAGGTGCTTGGGGCTGGTAGGTTGTATAGATGATCTTTAAAGTTCTTTTTTCATCTCTGAAATTCTGAATTTCTTGTTTGCCTTTGTTGTGGTAGTAAAAGTACAATATTTATTTTATTATTTTCTGTGTATGCTTAATTTGTTCTATATATGAATTTATTTTTGCATGAAAATCTGGCCCAAGTTTGGTTTTTAAAAAAGGTTAGGTGGTGATAAGTTACTCCTGTCTATTATTGTGCAGTGATGATTTATCAAAGAGCAAATCTATCTAGTACTCAAGGACCGGAAATTTAACTTTTGATGGAAAATATCATCCTTCAGAGATAAATATAGATTGTAGATCATTTGTTATCAATTCAAGTACATTGAACCTGTGAAAGTTAGCTTCAAATGAGAAGTGAAATTGCCTCTAATATCTTTGTTTCCATGATTATTTTGGCCTCTCCCTAGATTTCCCTGATGATCCATTCCTCTAAAATTCTGAACTTAAATTCTAAATAGCAAAATGTTCTCTAACAGAAAATGTCTAGGATTCCAATAGCAGTGTCTATAAACACTGGTTCTACAGTAAATTATGATACAAACTTTTTTGTTTCCATCTTCAGAACCAAAGAAAATGGCTTTGACAGAGAGCCTTTGCACTCAGAGCATCCAAGCAAGCGGCCATGCACTATTAGCCCAGGCCAGCGGTACAGTCCAAATAATGGCTTATCTTACCAGCCCAATGGCCTGCCTCACCCCACCCCACCGCCACCTCAGCATTATCGTTTGGATGATATGGCCATTGCCCACCACTACAGGGACTCCTACCGACACCCCAACCACAGGGACCTCAGGGACAGGAACAGACCTATGGGTAAGAATGGATTCCTAATATTTACATGCTTTAATTTAAAGAATAAAACTTTTTAAAAACTATTTTCTACTTTTATTTCAATTTCTTACTGAATTGATTTTTTTTCCTTTTTTTTTGCTGTTTCTCCACAGAGAAGACTTGTATACTATTCAGATGTCTTTTAGAAACTACCATGCTTGTGTGTCTTATTTAACTTCTTAGATTCCTTCAGTACTTTTGAGCATCTTACCTGGATTTTTAACTTTTTTTTTTTTTTTTTTGGTCACAACCTTCAGGTGAAGTCTTTGAACTCTTTCTCCAAATAATACTTTAACTTAATTGAAGGAATATTTCATTTAGAAAGGAATGAAAATAAAATTCTAGTTTTTTTTTTTACTAGACCAATTTTCTGGACCTTCCCCTGAATCTATAATCCTCAAGTTAAGAATTACTGATAAAATCTAATGAAATTTTAATTTTGAGTTCTATAGGGGTAGTTGTTTTGTTTTGCACTATGGGGATTTTAAATAGAAATCTAAGACTATGAGCTCAATACCTTTTAGATTTGAAAAGGAAAAAAAATGCTTTTTGTTCTTTCTCTTATCTTTTTATTACATAAGTAAGAGCATTTTCAAAATTTGTACAATTAATACAAAGCGAAAATTCTTATTAGTGTCCCAAGTTCCATAAAATTGAGGACACTTGAGATTTAGAGAGAGGAGTGACATATAGCTAGTAAGTGTTCAAGCTAGCTTTTGAATTTGTGTATTTCTTATTCCTGGACTTTCACTCTATTGCATCACCTAGCTACAAAATTTTACCTAACCAGAAATTTAGTGCCTGTGTATATTTGGAAATTTGTATTTTCCTATAAGTGAATAACTTTGTAAATCTAAAGTCATCTCCTTTCCATAATAAACTAGTGGAGTAGGATTTTAATGGATAATCAATGATTAAAATCATTTGAAATAAAGGGAGAATAGGGTCCATTTCTTTAAGACAGTGTCAATTTTTTTCTTTTAATTCTATAAAAGTGAAATTTTTTACAAATCAGTTCTTTCAGTCCTTTCCATCTCTTTAGTCCTTCCATTATATATAATATAAAAGGGATTTAACTTCCCCAAACAAGTAGTTACTAGGTTGGTTTTTTTTCTGCAAAGTGGAAGAGGAATAATAGGAATTTAGTAGTGATGCTTATCTAGTCGTAGGAAATGGAGCCGTAATTGAAATGTGAAACTGGAACATAGGGTCCAGTACAGTTAACCAGATAGTCAATCATTTAAAAGTCATCGCAGTATTGCTTAGGATTAATGTTGAGGATACGAGCTATAGATGAAAGCTGAAGAAGTAGGTTTTAAATAAGATTAAGAGCTGCTAATATAATAACAGTATAACCTATGAGAAGGTAGACCTATAACAAGCTAGCATTTGTAACACTACGCAAACTTCAATTCAGTGTCATTCAAAGGGTTTCAGGGTATGGCCAGAGTTGACAGGGATTTTCACTTATTTCAGTCCATCCATTAATAGACTATCTAAAGCTAAACTTTTTTTTTTTTTACTTTCCAAAAAAACAAGTTGTGTTCCTTCAAGTACTCTCTATGCAACCTCCAGGTAGCTACAAATAATATCTTTAAGAATCATTCCAGTTGTCATAGTAGCTTCTTATTCTGGATATGTTGACCCCAAAACCCATCTGAATATCAACTGGGGTTTCATTTTCTTAGCAAGCCATGTCATTTGTGGAAAGCTTGCTACTGGGAGACATGATCGCAAATATTTAGATAGAAGAATGATTACGAATTTTAAGATAAACAAGAGTTACTCTTCTTGTGTAAGCTTCAAAATCACAGTATCAGGTTCACAGAATATTTGAGAATTGAAAGGGACCTCAGTGATCATTTGGTTCAGCTTATACTTCAGAGTAATCTCCACTTGGACATAATCAAAAAGTGTTCATTCAACCTTTGCTAAAGACTGCAAAGGAGGGTGAACTTCATCCCTTCTCAAGATACAACCAATTCCATATTTTTAAAGCTCTGATTGTTAGCAAGTAAGATGTTCCTAAAATAATGAAGTCTTAAGTTTGCCATTGATTACTTCTACTCATTGCTCCTAATTTGACCCTCTGGAGTGAGACAGAATTATAATGCCATTTTCACCTAAGAAGACTCACCACTTCTTTGAAAATTCCTCTCTCCTTTACTCAATCCTCCTACCAACTTGTGCTTAATGTCAAGCAACATTTATAAAGTGCTATGTTCCAACTACTGAGCATAAAACTACAAATAATGAAATGGCTCCTACTTCTGAGGAGCTAAATCCTCATAGGGACTACAAATATATGAGTGTGAATAGGTGAGTATGTGTGTGTACAGAATATAAAGAAAGTAAATGCACAGTAGTTTAAAAGGAAGGGCACCAGATGTTAGAAATTTTTTAATAAAGAGCTTCATGTAGAACAGGGGTTCTTAATCCCGAAGGATGTTCTTTTCAGGGGTTCTAAATGGAAAGGTTTAGATCTTCATTTCAATATAATTTGTTTCCTCCTTATTGGAATAGTTATTTTTATGTCTTCAGAATTGAATTTTTTAGCATCTTCCATCTCTCTTGAGTCAACTCCTTTACCTGTAGTATTTTTATGGGATCCGCATATCTCCCTATCTTGTGTCCTCTGAAATCTGCTTTCCCCATTTCTGGGGAACAAGTCAGACTATGTCTAGGTTTCCTTTCCTATCCCTTGCAAATTCTTGGATGTTCTTTCTCCCATGGTTCTCATTATTTTCACTCCAGCAACCAGTATGTCTCTGCCAGTGAAGAGAGCCAAAATAACATTTCCCTTTCTTGATTCCTTTTTGAAGAATAAAATTGTTCTGATTTTGGCAAAGAGTGAGCTCCTGTATACAGCTATGTAATTGAAGTTACAAGGTCTATTTTGTTTCTCTTGACAGGTTGTGATATGTTTCGTAAACTCCTCATCTGTTTCCTCTTTCAAAGTCATTTGTTTTTCCTTCCACTGACCTTCATGTAAATGCTCTTTTTCATGCTTTCTTTTTCTAATTCTGTGATTTATTCATGTGTCTATCTTCTTACTGTACCATGGGTAGCCCATCTTCTTTTATTTTTTCTTCCTATCCTGTTTGTTTGGAATGAAGTAAACTCATCTTTTTAGGGCCACAATGCAGTCGTGAGTTTAATACCATTAGTCCTCAAAGAGATCAAATTTGCCTGATTTCTTATGTTTCTTGCCTTAATTGCATTTGAAACCACAGATTTTATGGTTGCATTTATTCTTGGATTTTGCCCTTTATGAACTTCTGGGTATTTCAATAGCCATTCTTTGTTATGGTATGTATGTCCTCTATTTGAAGTTACATATTTAAGTATTATTCTCCCTCTCTTATCCTTCTCCCTTTGAAGAAGTCCATTTTTCATGTTTTCATGGGACTTAGCAAATAACGTTCTTAATGGCTTTTGTTAGGCCAGTAATCTGTCATCCCTATATTTTAAGCCTTAGTCCCAAAACTAAATGCTAATGTTAAACAATACTTCCCAAATTAATATTTCTCTTTGGTATACTTTTAGTTCAGTGAGGAACATAGAACCTTTGTCCAAATCGTCTTTAGTGCCTTGCTCAAGAGTTCATAAAAGTTGACTTTCCTTTTTGTGGATTTTTTTTTTTTTTTGGTCATGTCATTTGTGGCCATGTGAATCACTGGTAGTCAGTAGTTATTATCTTTTTCAATAAGTCTTGAGAGGTTTTCCGTTGTCCTGGATATACATCTCAGGAAGAACCAGAACTCTGTTGTTATCAGAGATAAATAGTACCTGTGACACTACCCTCAGCAGAGAATGACCAGCTGCTAATATTCATGTCTTTTACATTTGACACCCTAATTAGATCATCTCTTTTTGCTGTGGTCCTACTATATCATTCTTTGGGTAATAAACAGTTTATTCCTCTTCATACCACCAACTTCCTTTTTTGTTCTCTTTAGAAAGAATTTCTAATATATATTTTAAGCTCTAATTATATAGCTCCCATTTTCCTTCCTTTCTCCCTCTAACATTCTATTCCAACATACATAGATTATGTCTCCCATTTGATCCATGTCATCTCAGATTCCTTTTCCTCTATTCCATTGCTCTTTAGAAGCACTCATTCTCCTTTATATCTTTGAAGATGAAGAGGCATTCAAATTGTTGATTTGGATTGAAGTTCAACTTTTAAGTAGCAAGCACTATTTAATAATTAAATGCCACCATCTTTAAAGCAAATTATGTTTTTAGGAACAATAAAATATCCCCTTTTTCTTTTTCTTAAATAGTATTTTTAAAAATACATGCAGATAGTTTTCAGCATTCACCTTTACAAAACCTTGTGTTCAAAATTTTTTCTCCCTTCCTTCTTCCTCCTCCTCAAGATAGCAAGCAGTATGATATAGGTTAAACATGTCTGATTCGTCTAAACATATTTCTATACTCCTCTTGCTGCACAAGAAAAGTCAGATTAAAAGGTAAAAAATATAAGAACAAGCAACCAGCAACAAAAAGGTGAAAATACTATGCTTTTGACTCATATTCAGTCTCTATTCTACTCTGTCTGGATGTGGATGGCATTTCCTACTCTTCGTCTATTTGAATGGCCATGAATCACCACATTGTTGAAAAGAACCAGGTCCTTCCCAGTTGATCATCACATAATCTTGTTGTTACTCTGTATGATGTTCTTTGTCTTGGTTCTGCTCACTTCATTCAGCGTCAATTCATGTAAATCTTTGCAGGCTTTTCTAAATGAAATCAGCCTGCTCATCATTTCTTACAGAAAAATAATATTCTATTACATTCACATACCATAATTCATCCATTCCCAAATTGATGGGAATCTTAACAAAATTTCCAGTTCCTTGTCCCCATAAAAAGGGCTGCTATTAACGTTTTGGACATGTATTCTCTCTCTCTCTCTCTCTCTCTCCCCCTCTCCCCCCCCCCCCCCCCCCTTCTTGTGATTTCCTTAGGATACAAGCCTGTTTGCTGGATCAAAGGGTATTCACAGTTTGACAGCCCTTTGGGCATAGTTCCAAATTGCTCTCAAGAATAGATGGGATCAGTAGTGGATAGAACACCAGTTCTGAAGTCAGGCGGACCTGAGTTCAAATTTGGCCTCAGACACTCAACACTTCCTGGCCTTATGATATTGGGCAAGTCACTTAACCCCAATTGCCTCAGCCAAAAAAAAAAAAAAAAAAAATTAGTTGCATTCACAACTCCACCAACTATGCATTAATGTCCCAGTTTCCCCACAGCCCCTTCAACATTTCTCATTATGTTTTACTGATATCTTAGTCAATCTGAAAGGTATGAAGTGGTACCTTAGAGTTAATTTCAATTTGCATTTCTCTAATCAATTGTGATTTAGAACATTGAAAGTAAATATTTATATGGAAGAATTATATAGTCATGAATGATCCCTTTAGAGTATTTTTTCTTTAAATTGTATTCTCAGTACTAATTATAATAGATTGTTTTTTTTTTTTTTTAAGTGTTGGGTTTTGGACATAACTGCCCCTTTTCAAAGTTTTACAATCAATTAGTATAAAGTTTACCCTTGAAACATGGAACTAGTTTCTCAGGCTGCCATTTTGAGTATATAGGAATTGATTCATTGCTTTTCCTAGTTTTGAGTATGAATCTCTACTATCTTTTTTTCTTTTAAACAGAAGTGTTTCATCATAATTGAGTTCTGTAATAAAGTAATGCTGGTTTATAAAAGAAATTTAGAGTTCTTTTAAATGTATTTATTAGATAGTAGAACCACCAATTTAGGTGCACCAATAGTTTTGACATTTTCTACGAAACATCTAAACTACATTGAACAAAAATTTGCTATTCACTGACTCTTAAGATTGATTTTCCACTAGTTCTTTCCATTTTAATAGCCCTTTACAGATCAATAAGATTGGCAATGTATGTTGGAATTTTGTTCTCACTTCTACTATATGAATAAATATAAACTTTTAAAGCATTGCAATTTTCCTCTCAGAGCCAAGCATTTTTGTTTTCTTGTGACAGATGGTTAACATACATAAAAAGAGCCAAATTAGACCTGTTGGTTCTTCCTTGGTTTGACAAGGCAGATAAGTTCTTAGGCACAGAAACATTTCTCAATTGCTTATTACCAACAATTCAGATCAATTAAATGAAGTTACAAACAAGTTCTTGCTGCTTGCTCACTTGTGTCCCTTTAAATGTCAAGAAATCTTAGGAGTATTAATCTTGTCTATGGAATTTTTGAAATTTTAAAAAGCTCTGCATTTATTTGTCCTTTAAAAGATATCTTAAAATCTCTCCCTCATGCAAGTTGCTTCTGTCACATTTACATCTCCATCATTTTGCAGTTCTTTCTGCGATGACTAATTTTAACAGTAATGCTTTTCCCCAAAAAAACACAGCCAACAAATAAGTCAACAAAAACTGCATATTTGCAAACATTTCAACTTGAAATAATCAAAACAAACAGAGCAGTAGCTAAATAGTTCTTTTTCCATTATACATGTGCTAGTATTGTGCAAATTAGAAAGAAATATTTACCAGGTTACTTTTTTCTCAATAGGCAACTCATTTTTAAAAATTTCTCTAAGTATTGAAGATTTTTTTTTTTTTTACTTCTTTAATGGGAATCCCATAAAAGATCATTTATCTTACTTTTTAAAAACAAAATAACAAAGATAATTGTTTCATGTAATCATTTTTGTCACATAAATTTTCATGATCCTGGTTGACCGAAAATAGTCATGGTTCATTAGCAACTTCATGTCATTCTTAAAAGAAACCACAACAATACTATAAATTAGATCCCTTTTACTTTGATTTCAACAAAATGGAATGTAAGTTGTATTCCAACTTTTAGATCTAGAGATTGACAGCCTTTGTACTTGGAAATTTACCTTAAGTCTAAAAGTTGTCTCTTTAGAGCAGTCATGGTCATAACCACTGCCAGTATGTAATGGAAAGAACTCTAATTTTAAAGTTAGAGAATTTGAATTACAAATCATGACTCTACCACTTGTTATCTATGTAATATTAGACAAATCATTGCCCTTTTTGGATCAGGCAACTCCCCATCCATTGATATTGCATCACCCTTCCTACTCATACCTCATAAGTACTTTTTTCTTTCTTATTAGAGAATTGGAGAGCTTAATTGTACTCTCTAGATAAGTGCTTTCCCTCTCCTGCCCTGCCTTTGAGGCAGAGATATCCCTAGCACTTAGTATTAATGCCTGACACATAGAGGACCATTCAAAAATATTCATTGACTGACTGACCTGAATTAACTCACAGCAAATTAATGTTTGGTCTGTGTGATGTTTAAGATCCCTGATAGTTTTAATTTTATGATCCAAAATTATAGTTTCTTTTTTAGAAAAAAGGGTACTTAGAGAGAGGCAAATCCAAAAGTAAGATTTAAATTTAAAGTATTTTAAGCCTATAGGTTTTATGCATAATCAAGTGTGTTCTGTAGATTACAAAGTAGATTGTGCTATTGTTCCATACTGGAAGCTGTTGAGGGAGTGAGAATTTTTCAGATATTGCTAGAGAATCTTATGGTACTCCATAAGTATCCTTTCAGTAAGATATATTTTTTGATAAAAATCTTAATTAGGTTCCATGGTGATTAATATTGTTATTCAACTTCAAAGCATTTACTTCTTTCTTGAGCAGTGATAATTTTCTTCTTATAATAAATCATGGTGTAAATAGAATTTTTTACTTTCTAAGGAAGATTTTTTTTTTTTAATTTCTTGGCTCAAATCTAATAAAGACATTTTCAGTAATGATTATTGAGCTTTGGACAAGTTCAATGTAGTTTTTCATATTAACTTAGATAGCATATCATTTCGTCTGTATCAAGTAGAAACATGTTCTTAAAGAAGTAGAAACATGTTTGTGTGCCAAAGCTTGATGTATTGGTAAAAATTCACTTAGAAATGGAAGTGGAATCTACCTGTTAGGAGTATCTTAATCTATTAGAATTGGTATTCTGAGATTAAATAAGAAAACTTGTGCCAAAGTAAGAATGATTTTTTATTTTTTTTTCCATGACTTTTAAAATTAAAATTAAAATTCTCAAAACCTTTGTTTGTCACAAATATTTTTACTTGATGTCATGATTTTATTTGCCATTCTTATCTCAAGTTGATAGAACTTTACAATGTCCTTGTTTATAGGCTAATTTTGAGTGCCTTGATCTTCACTTTAGTCTTGATATTGCTGTATAAGAAAAGAATATTGTTTTTACAGTTAGGAAATCTGAATTCTGTACTCCTGGCTTTTTCGCTAAAACGCAATATAGGCTAAATATCTAGAAACCACATCTATCAGGAAAAAGTAAGCGAAATTTAAATTCAGGTGGAATAACTGACAAATCATGAGTAAGATATATAACCTTTTTGGGCCTCAGTTTACTTATCTTTAAAGTGAGAAGCTTGAAGTGAATAACCTTTCAATCTTCCCTCTTTTTCATCTTCCAATTTTCCATCTCCAATATTCTATCGATTCTGAGAATGGCCTTTAATGTGTTTCTGTTTTCAGACAGGGCTAATGGATTGACCCATTCACTGATAAGCATATCTATTTGCAAATGAACTATCTTATGTACATATGCTGTAACATATATATCTGCATCCATATGGAGGATGTGATGAGTGCTTTGGGAGTAAATAGATCCTCTTGTCTCCTTTTGTAGGGTTGCATGGCACACGTCAAGAAGAAATGATTGATCACAGACTAACAGACAGAGAATGGGCAGAAGAATGGAAACACCTTGACCATGTAAAGATATTAACAAATGTTTATGTCCAAAATTACCCTTTAAAGTTAAATCTAATTTTTAAAATGCTAGTTTTTGTACTTTATTCCTTCTATTGCTAATAACACAATTGTGACAACATATTCTAAGGAGTATTCAAGATTATATATTTTTGGATTCTGGAAAGGAATACAACTCTGCACACGAGTTTAAATCTTCAAGGCCAGTTGAATTGGGGATTCTTCCCTTTTTGTAAGTCAATTTGGTGAAATCTCTGAGCCCCTTCGCTGAATAATAAATGCATGAAATAAAATTCATAGGATTACATAGAAAACAGTAAGCAAAATATTTTAATTTAAACTAGTTCAAGGTCAAGAAAGAACTAAGTTAAATGAAATGTTACTCTCTATATTTAATTTTCTTTAGCATTTTACAGGGTTATCCAAGAGGGAAAATCTCAAGTGAGTTTTTCTTCATTGTCTCACTTGTCTACTTGCCCTCGGCATCAATGTGGATATGATTCTTAAATTGACCCTGAATTACAAGCCAGAACAACAAATAAATAAATGTATAAATGATTCAAGTCCCTCATGGTCATGTCACATGATTTACTTTCTCATTCATGTATTTTCCTATGTTTTCTCCCCAATAGCTCTTAAACTGTATTATGGACATGGTAGAAAAAACAAGGCGATCTCTCACTGTGCTTCGGCGATGTCAGGAAGCCGACAGGGAGGAGCTCAATTACTGGATCCGTCGATACAGTGATGCAGAAGACTTAAAGAAAGGTGGTGGTGGCAGTAGCAGCAGCAGCAGCCACTCCAGACAGCAGAGCCCTGTCAATCCAGATCCAGTCCCACTAGGTATGGCCACTTCCAAAGACATCGTTTTAACTTTTTCATGAGAAATAATAATAATGCAACTTTTAAAAGTATTTGCAAATTTTTATATTGTCCTTTTAGGGTAGGTTAAGTCACAAAAGTTTCATTTTGCATGTGAAAACATGGTCCTCAGAGCTGCCCAATAGTACATAGTACAACTTTAAACACCCCTGCCCCCCCCCCCCCCCAATTGAGTTTCCTGGTTTCTAATTCTGAGTCTTTTCTTCAAGATAATTGTAGCTTACTACAAGATTTGTATTTAAAACACCTTAAAACTAAAAACACACACACTACCCAAAATTTATTAACCCAAAGACTTAATGCTCTTTGACAAATTGATAAAGAAATAAAACAGCTACAATATTCTTTTTTGGCCAAAGAATAAAATGTTTTAACTGTATTTTGCTAGCTATAAAATTTACAGCTTTTGCAAAAATTGAAATTCTAAAATGATCATAGTTGGATAAAGCTGTGGGAAACAATATGCTCTTAAATCTCCGTACCTTCTAATGATTTTTACAAAGATACACAATTTTATCTTACTAATAATGAAGTGATTTTTGTTGTTGTTGTTATTGTTATTTTGTTGTTTGGGGATCTCTTTTGTTTGTATCAGTGTAGGTAAATCATTTTCACAAATATAAGTTAGAATGTCTTTTGTATCTTCATCTGCTTTGGCATTCAAATTTACCCATGATATATAGCTATCATATATAACCCAAGTCTTTCTGATTCCATCGTTTCCTCATTTTGATCTCTTTGTCACTTTACTGCAATCAAGTACCTTATATGGTATAGATAGAGCTAATAATGGGAAAGGTTGAATACTTAGAGAAATGTGTTCTTTGTTACAGATCAGATTTTTACCATTTTGGCAATATTACTTTCTAAAAGTTATGATTTATTTTATGCATTAGTCCCTCAAATAGGAAAACTGCTCAAAGCATGTATGTACATTGAATGTAATTAATGAATTTAATAAAAAATAAATTTGAGTCTGTAATTTTGATCTTTGTTTCAAAGGCAAATGTGTGATATTCCTATTGGAAAGAACTGGGTTAAACTTGACATGTGTCAACATGAAAGTAATTAAGACAGTTTTGTGTGATATGAAATGAAGGCCTGAATTAATATTTTCCTTGTTCCTCTTTGGTGAGAGGAAATTGAATAATACAAGCATAGTCCAAAATTTTGGTCCTTTAGTAAATTTAGACAATATAATGAGATATTTGTGATTATCATATATTATGTTATTATTAGTATAGATACTTTCTTCTATCCAAAATCATTTAGTAACTTTCAGATTTCACTTTTAAAAATGTATTGGACTAAAAGAAAAATGTTAGGGAAAAATAGATAAAAGTTGCTATGCATTTTTGTCTCTTGATTTTATGTAAATAATCTATGATATAGTCAGAATTATGGTATCTGGAATATGCCAAGTTTTCTAAGTTATAGACTTTAGTACAGTAGAGATACAGGGAATTTAATTTTATCCAGCTTCAGTCACTTTAATTTCATCTGCGCATTCACTATAATGTGCTTGACTCTAAAAATTGGCTCTTTAATGTATAGGTTAGCAATAGTACTTTTTTATGATGCCATACACATTTTAGTAACTATTTAATAGAAGAAAATTTTGAGTTGATTGGTTTTTAATTTTGATTACAGTGAATTTCTTAGGCTAGCAAGGCAAAATGAATGTAGCTTAATTGATATTTTGGTATTCAAATATGAGAATGAGGTAACGTATTCCATTGTAATTAAGACTCCAAAGAAATGGACTGAAAAGCTTTAAAAAAATTATGTATCACTTGGAAATAATCCTTTTTAAGGTGATTGTGTTAAAAATTCAGAACCCAATTTTGCCACTTTTGGAAGCCCTTTGGGTTCCAAATAATTTTATAGTCCCAGAGTTGATATATAATTCACTGCCCTAATGATTGACTTTTGAGGTAGGTTAATGGTAGATTAAATCATATTTGTGTTTGCAATGAAATTATCAGATCTTGTTGGTTTATAAATAATTCCATCCTCTTCCTTCCCCCTCCTCAAATTGTTCTGTTTTCAGAAGTATGAGCAATATTTATAAAGATAGTGTATATGATGCTTTTGGCCAGTTTTCCCAATGCCTAGACTGTGATTATAAGTTGTAGAACTTAGGAAACTGTTTAAACCATCAGATTACTATTGAAATGAAATTCAAAAATTGCTCTCTATTTCTATAATAATATGGAAATATCAGAGATGTCGTTATATCAACATTTTTTAAGATAATAGCATTTGACTCAGCATGACCAGCGCATAAGACTTTAATCTCATCCCTATTATAGTATAGTCCTTGTTTTTATACACTTTGGGAATGGCAACAGTAACATGACTAATTTATTAATTTAATCTTTAAAAATTATTTTGCCCCAGAGTGATTAAAGAATTATAGCTGAGAAATGGCTGAGGATTCATCATTCAAATAGCCTTTTTGCTACCACTATAAATAATAGTAAATTTCATTTTTAATGACATCTCCATTCTTAAAGTCATTTGTAGGTTATCTTAGAAAATTTTCAAATGTTTACTTTTTGATGTTTATTTATGGAATTTCTGACATACATGCAAATAAATTCCAAAATAAAAAACATACTTTATAAAACAGAAATGCAAGATGATGCTCATTTAAGAAAAATAATATCCTTATGAATTTATAATGGATTGTAAGTATTTATCTGCCAGGTCATTTATTTATCTTAGAGAATACATTTATGAGACCATTACTTACAGGTTTTTAGCTTTGATTAAATGATAGATTTGGTTTTTGAGCAGAAGAAATTCTTCTTCCAGAGCAGTATCCAGATATAAGTGGACAATACTAATCAACCACAATGAAATGACATATTTGACTTTAAGGCACACGTATTGGAATTAGCATGTTTCTAAAGGTCTGGAAAAGGTCTTTGAACATTTTGAGGCAAACAATATATGATTGCTTTAGTTCTATTCTATATTCCTAAACTCTCCAACTTGCATTCAACCTTTCTTTTTGCTTCTTTAGATATTTTTTCCTTTCAATGGCCTGAGCCATTCTTTTACTCTTAACTGAATGTTTTACTACTTTTGACTCTTCTGGGATCTTTGTGAGAGTTTCATGCCTTTTTTCAGTCATTCTTTTTTTCTCTGAACTCTTAAAACTGTCACAGAACAAGTATCAGACTAGTCTGAAGAAAAATAAAACTATGTCTACAGTCATTTTAAAAATGAGGTTGCAGAAGTTGAAGCTTGAAAATACATCACACCTGTAGATCCAGAAATATATGAGGATGGAAGTAAAAGATATTATTTAATTTTTAGAATAGCTTACTTTTGATTTGAATAAGGCTGAATCTTTGTTAGATAGTGTGAAATACAAAAATTCCCTCTCAGCTCCCAAAATAACCCATCTTGAAAGTTCAGGAACTTGGTTTTCAAAAAAAATCATTAGGAAATCACAAAGACTATTTCAGTCCTTTGTTTTGATGGATTGTCCTTAGAAAACATTAGCTTTCAAATATAACAACTTGAAAAATGTCCTTTTCCAAAGAATTAACCTTGCTTAGGAGTTGATCATTCTTCCTCATTTTACTTTCTCAAGAAAGGAACAACCAATTGCAGTGCTATTTGCCATTTGTAGAGATGCTATTTTGGCTCTCAGTGGTGTGAGGATAATGTTCATTGCTTAAGGAATGATTGCTGTGCATTAGGTCATAAGCATATGTTCCACTGGTAACCAGGATGAAGAAACTGTGGTTATCATTTTGCACTTTTATCTGGAAAATATTTCTAAAGAATAATTCATAGGTAGGCATTATCCTTTTTGAATAAGTGGAAAACTTGAAACAAGAAATGCTCATCTAACAAGTACAAAAAAGATTGACTTTTGTCAGTCTTTATCTAGAGAAGTGATTCTCAAACTTTATGATTTCAGTGTCTTTGTAATGAAGATTATCTCTTCAAAGAACTTTATATTTATGGGAAGATGTTTATTTACCATAATAACAATTAAAAATCTTAGTTTTATTATGAAAGTAGTTTTGACCTCTTGGGTCCATACAAGGGCGTTGGGAATTTTCAGGTAGCCCCCATACTACATTTTGAGAGTTATTGATATAGAGGTAGATTCCCATATTGTCCCCATAATACACTTTGAAAATTATTGATATAGAGGTAGACAATTTTTCTATCTAATTTTAGTAAATATATCTTTGCTTTCTTAGTTTTGAGTATTCGGTAGAAAAAAAATCAAATTTTATCCAACATGTTTGCATTTAATTGTTTATCCATTTTCATCACATCTTCCTAAAGAATTTGCAAGACCATTTACAGAGTTAAAAAGGATCTTACTTGGGCTTGCATGTTGGACTGGGGAGGAATTACAATGCATATTTTCCCCAATGTACTTCAAATTTCTTCACTTTTGAAGACTCATTCTTTGCTAGGCTTATTAACAAGTAACTACTCAGTTGGGCTGGGTTTTTTCTTAAAAATGAGTGTTCAGTTTTCTAATTAGTTTTGTAAATGTCATTCTTAATAGCAATTAAAGATGAAATCACAAAACCATTCCTGTCTTTTGATGGCTTATGTAATAGACCTCATCATGATCACAGCCTCATTCTGTCCACTGCAGGATGAAGGCCCTGCCTAGGTGCTGCAAGCTTTGACCATTGCTGTCCTGGGCCATATGAGACCACATTGGTCCTTCAAAGGCTATCAGCTCATCCCTTCATGTTTATTGATGGCGGCCCTTGCTGTATCTATAATCCAATGGTCTCCATTCTGTCGTAAGTGTAGTCCATCTTCCATCTCTTTCATGCTTCATAGATTACCCTTTCATCTTTTTTTCATGGTCCCTAAGGCATTTTTTCCCCACATGGATTGGTCTCCTTTGTCCACAATTTGTGTGTGTGTATGTATGTATGTATGTGTGTGTATGTATGTGTTTTCTTCAGGAAATTTCAAATATTTAATTCATTTCAGCAAATAATTATTAATAGCTTCAAAGTAAAGAGGAATGTGCTAGGTTCTTGAGGGATAGAATACAAGCTTAAGTAAAAACTTGTCCATCTTCTCATGAAATTCACAGTTTAGCAGTTTTTTTTCCCCCTCTGAGAATTTTGGTACATTCTACATGCTAAAATCCTAGAAAATTCTCCAATTATTATATGTTAATCTTTTAGCAGTCAGTATTACTCTCTTTTTAAAAATTGTTTGCTTTGAAAATATTTATGTTCTTTGTTACTACATCTTTTATTTTAGGATTATCTCATTTTGAATGCCTCAGAACTGTACCCTCTCATGTACCAAAGAGAAACAGACAAATAAGAATAACTTGATGTAGTTTTCTCATTAGATATTATATACAACAATATTTCCATAAAGTTTATGTGACTAATGTTTTGATTGCCCTTTAAACAGTTTTTAGTTGTTTACATTTATAGAAACAGTTTCAACTTTTAATATTACCTTTTACAATGGTAATACATAATGATAAGATAAACACAAGAATCCAAGATTTTCAGTTTGATAGAAAAAAATCACCTAGCCATATTAGCTATGATTTAGCTAATAGTATGATTAAACTCATGTAATAACATGGTGCTTTAAAAGACCCATTTTGTTGCGTGTATGTGTAAACTTCATAGCTAATTGTCCATTATTGATCATAGTTGCCTGTACCATTGCTACTTCATCCTAATCATTTGTTTATCACTATTGGGGGGAGTGGGGAAAGAGTGTATTAAAATGATGTTGAAGAAATTTAGCAAAATGGTTAATTATAATTGTTTCTTTTGTTCCTAAACTTTGGCAAAGAAGTTTTTGGTTCATAAGTTCAGAAGTCACAAAGCTCCACAATGCTTGTGCCAACTTTCAAATAAGATATAAATTGATGATTCATGTTAATAAAGATGCAGTCTACCAATTTACTAATAATTGATGAATCTTAGGCATTTCCTCATTATGTGTGCAGATATGTTTATTCAGCATATACACATAATGATAAAAATCATCTTTTAGAAGATGCCAGCTTTCTTTTCCTATCACTTATTTTAGAATGATTTTTTTGTTTTAGAACAATCAATCAAAGTTTTTTAAGTGATTTAGAGGTAATAGATTTTAAAAATGCTTTTTCAAAATCTGGCTGATATCTTAACATATTTGATGATGATGTCCCTTTATGAAATAGGTGAGAATATAAAACAATAAATGGCTTGTGTGCATGATATCATGGAAGGTAAACATGATTAACTTAAGAATTTATGTGATTGGAAAGCTCTGTGTGTGTGTGTGTGTGTGTGTGTGTGTGTGTGTTTCAGTTCAAAATCATCCTCTTATATGAAAACACTTGATTGTGCTACTTCATCTGCGAAAGAAAAAATAAGCTGCTTTTTAAAACCTCTTTTCTCTTATACCCAGATGGGTGTATTATAATAATATTCTATGGGTGTATTATAATAATATTCTTCAGTATGTGATAAAGCAGGATTCTGGAATCTGTAGTATAAATACTTCCATTCTCCTCCCCCACTTCCCCCCCCCCCCCCCCCCCCCCCCCCCCCCAGGTAAGGGGAACATCTGATAGCTAATCAAAGACCTTTAAATCAGGTTTGGATTAGATATAACCATGTCCTTTTTCTTAAACATATTCGCTACCACCATTTTCCATTAAAAAATATTTTGCAAAATTGTTCAGAATGAGTAGTGCTCATTTTTTTTCATGGACTGACTTGATATTTCTTTCATATTTGTCAGTTAGAGAGAAGTGCATTGTTTAAACCTGGCAGAGTGTATTTGAGGAACTGGGGTGTATGTGTAGGAATTGAGCCATTGTAGCCAGTGAAGTAAGGTGTTATCTTTATTTATAGCATGCTTCTCAAAATGTTCTGATTTAGATATGTCATTCTATAATTAAGGATATTTAAGTATTCATACTACATACATGGTGTTTGAGAATACAATCTGTTGTCTTGGGGAAATCAGAATTTTACTACTGAGACAGTACACTTAATAGAAGTCTGGACATGTGCTCATGCCCCCATTTTGTCATTATTCAGGGAATGGAAAGTTATGAAGGTAATTATATTGTAATGTATTTTATTCTGTTTGGACAAATATTTCATAAATCCAGCTTGGTGTAGTAGCATAAGGAAATAAAAGAGTTCAAATACTACTTCATACATTTGGCAGTTGTGTGGCCATGAGCAAGTATTTAATCTTTTGAAACTTCATTTTCTTTATCTACAAGATGAGGATTTAAAAAAAGAATTCATAGGATTGTAGTAATGATTAGATGAAATCATATTTTATAAGCCATTTTTCAAACCATAAAGTGCTATATAAATAAGAACTGTCATATAGAAAGCACTTAATAGATGCTCTTTCATTCCTTAGTATTACCATCATTCTCATCCTCATTATCACCATTATCATCATCATACATGTGTTCCTATGCAGGTTATGCCTTCCAGTAATAGTAATTGCAATCCTTCCATGTTTTTGTAGTTTGTGAAAAAAAATTGTGATAAGAATTTTCTGGCAAGGATTTTTTACTAGCTAAGTTGATTCTCAGATGCTGGATAAAACAGTTTTTCATCGTGTTTGCCCTTCTTTAGTCCAATCTTTAAGAGCTCATGGTCCACCACTCCTATACAATGGGATATACTTCTGCTTCATAGGAAATTAAACTATGCAAGTTGCTTTTTTTTATATTTTCTGTCACGTGGTGATAGTTATACTATTTTTCCTGCCTGTGACTTTTCACTTGTGGTCTTTTTTTTTAGATAATTATATTTCTGTTGCCAAGTTCATTCATATTTTAATTAGTGGCTCTTTAATTAATTTGCCTATTAAGACATTGATGACTTTAAGGTTACTTCATTTCCTTAATCCTGTCAGTAAAAATACTAATCTACTGTTGTGAGGCCTTCAAGCTTAATACATGTTTACTTTTTGTTGGAAATATTTTTTCATACTCTTCCAGTTTTTCAAATGTTCTGTTTTGCCTGAAAATTTTAGTACTATTTTTTTGCCATGATACCTTTATCCTTAAATTCTTCCTTAAGTGCTTTCTATACTCTTAAATAGTAGTCCTTTCTGTATGTTAGTGAATTGTGCTTAACTAGTTGTGATTCTTTTTGATTTCTTCTGTGATCTTTTAATAAAAATTGAAATGTAGTAGACCTTGTAGTAATCGCCTTCCCTTTGATACATGTTCAAAAGTATAAGTATTGTTCTTTCAAGAACAATGAGTTCTTATTCTTGTTGAGAATCTACCAAACAGGATGTTTTAGTCTGTATTATCACTGTCATCCATGTATTTTAAAAATACAATGAAATATATTTGACAATAAAATTAGGCTAAACAAGATTATTTCAGTGCGTTAGTCATTTGTCACAAAAAAGAGTTATAGTATCTCAAAGTTAAAGGGCACCAAATAGATCATTTGGTATCACACTGTGAGTTATAGAAGATAGAAGCAATATGGCATATTTGAGAGAGCTACTAACTCAAAAAATTCTTGGTTGGCATCTTCCCTCTGGCACTTTCTGGCCAAAGTGGACAAGTCACTTAATCTCACTTGCCCTTAATTTCTCTATCTTCAAAATTGGGGAGTTGAAATCATGGCCATTGAGGTCCATTCCACCTGTAAATCTATATTTATCTTTGTGGGATATTAAGCTCTGTCTTGACTATAATGTACCTTGGGAGATGATATTTTAAAATATTGTTTACAGAGTAATAGACTTAAATTAAGGGAACCTAAGAAATTACCTAAATGGAGCTGATAAGAACCTGCACTACAGTGTACCTAACAAGTATCCATCTAGCTCTTCTTTGAAGCATCATTCTACTCTGTATCAAAGTACCTCTTGAGGCATTTTTTTTTGTACTTTTGGAAACTTCTAATTATTAGAAAGATTAGTTTTTCCTTTCCTTTAATGTCAAAATCTAATCTTATTTGCAATTGATTTCCTGATATTGTCTTGAAGGCAAACATTCTGGGTGAACCTCTTTTTTTAAACTGTCATTTGCTTTTCCCATGAAATGATAGTACAGAAAATTTCCAGTTGTTTGAATTTACTTGGCTTCCAGATAAATGAAAATTTAACTTTTCTTAACAAAACTTTCAAGTTTCAAGCTTTGGCCAACATAAAATTTCTATTTAATATATCAGATGTGGTAGATGCTAGAGCAGAGCATGCCATTAGGTTTATTTTAACACCTGGGGTTACAAAAAAGTACAATCCTTGCGTTTATTATGTATTATGTTTCCTATCCATGTAAGTGATTTTAGCTATTAAAATCCATGCTTGAATTTTGTCATATGCTGACTAGTTTTTCAGTAATTTTTTCATCATAATCCAAGCTCATATTTTAATTTAATATTAAACTCCCTCTCCTTTAAACTCATTTGAAATAACAGTGGTCAATTTTAATATATGATAAGATTCACTTAAGGATAAGTAGTAGTTGGACATGGATCCCCAATGGATTCCCCTGCCTTTTTTTTCTCTCAAAATTTAGTCATTCAGAAAGTTGTAGCAAATTGGCATCACTTGTTTTCTAGCAAACTTTTTCTTCCTCTTGCCCTTCCCCCCAAAAAAACACTGTGAAATGCAGTTTATTTTCTTTAATCAAACAAATGAAAAACAAGGTTTTTTTGTTCCATATTAAAAATGTCTTCTCTTTCCTCCTGAAAAAACTTCTACCAAACTATATATTGTACTCTAAATATAAATATTAAGTAAAACTAGATAAATTTGAAACCCATAGATAGACATTAAGACTCATAATGTCAATATTTTCATCTACGAACTGATGGTTTGAATGTTTAAAAAATTCTGCAAGTAAATTTTTCTTTAAACAATTTTTGTTGGGAGTAAGGGAGCTAAGAAAATGAGTAGTTCTCTAAATCATGTACAGTGACTTAACAATGGTTATAATGTTTTTCCCTCCCTCTCTTCTTCTTTTCTCTTCCCCCCCTCCTTCTAGAATCACATCGGGAATTCCTTCACAGGCCTGCTTCTGGATATGTGCCAGAGGAGATCTGGAAGAAAGCTGGTAAGAATTGTTTAAAAACATGAGCTTAGTGTTCTGACAGCTGTGTGCAGTTGTTAATGCACTGATGTGAAGAATGACAAGAAAGGACTCACTGCTAACAACAACAACAACTTAAAAAAAAAAAAAAACCTTATTTAATATTCTTAAACCAGGCCTGATTAGAACATGAAATAGTCTTTATTATAGCAACATCTGCTAGTGCCACAATAATTGAGGGGCTGTCAATATTTCCATTAGAAACCCCTATTTTCAGGGGGCTATAATGGTTTCAGGCTGAAGTGTGGCATACAAGGTCTCAGCTTGTGTGCAATTTTTCTCTCAGAAAAAAAAAAATCTGGCTTTTTAAAAATTAAATTGCATACTTCAGCCTTCTCCGCCTTCCCCACAGCCTTCACATACACTTAAAAAAAAAAGAAAGAAAGAAAAAAATCCCTATCAATGTTCTTTGACCTACTTTTGATGATATCTTAAAATTTTTTTGGTTATATTGAATTAAAACAATTTTAATAATCATGCCCTGATAGTAAATAGGACTAAGGAGAAACTTAGTTTCTTTTTAAATTCTAAATGTCTTTACTTTATATTTTGTGATGAATGCAGAGATTTGCAAGCTGTGTTCAGTGATTGCTGATACAAGTAAAAGACTCTCAGATCTGATAGAAACTTGGTGATATTGGTACAGTAATAGCTAAATGAAACATTCTATAAGGCCAAGCAAGGTGATACATCTGCTGAAGGAATTGAGAGTTGACACAGTGAAAACCTCACTTTAACTCGAGCCTGCTGTGGCTTTGAACTGTTACAGTTCCAAATAAGTTTGCCTACCTGAGTTAGAGATCTGGGAAGTACTACACTTACAGGTATTAGACAGACTATGGTCTGGCAGCAATAATCACGGGGCAGAAGTCAAATGAGGCCCTTTCCCCCTTCTCCTATAAAAGATTTCTATTTTTGTTTTGATTTGTCTCAGCTGTGTTTGCGGTTCCATGCAACTGGCAGCTTCTCCTTTGGTCACTTGGATCCTGTCCATTTCATTTTCATGGCTATTTGAAGATTTATCTGTTTTTCTAAGTGGCTGTTTCTAAAATCAGGAATCTGATAGTATTCAAGATTTTAGTAGCATGGATTGATAAGTAGAAAGATTTCTTTCATCAGCAAGTCAAGACAGTCTAGGCAGCTGAAGTTTCAGGTTAATTTTTTTTTTTTTTGGATATACATCTATCCATAAAATGTATATGTATGTATGCATGTGGATTTAGCTATGTATAAGTCTGAGAATGAAAGCCTTTTTTCTAAAATGTAGCTTTTACCATTTCCTTTATAACATGCTGTTATTCTCTTTTCTAGTTTGTAGTTTCTAAATATACAACATGGGTATAGAACCTCTTTTTATAAAATTGAGAACAGAAGGTAAAAGAAAACCTATTAGTTCTATCATCAGCAGACCTCGATTCAGTAGACCTCAGTATCATTGTGATTTTGGGCAAGTCATTATCTACGCTGGGAAGAAATTATCTTCAGAAATGGACTCTTCAAAGTCTAGAAATTATCAGTTTTAGTGTATTAAGGTCTTAGCAAGAAATTTTATAGCTTCCTGGCTTCCAAGTAATATTCCATCTGGATGCAGTGAAAAGGTTTAAGGAATGTGTCAAGTTATTTTTTTGCATCTTGGAGTAGTGTAATTTATTTTCCATCTCTTAATACCAGTGGATTAATTTTCTATTGGGATAAAGGAGATTTTGTCTTTCTACATTTACTTTTTATATTTTAAAAATAAAAATTTTAGAGCAGCTAGATGGTGCAGTGGATAGAGCACCAGCCCTGAAATCAGAAGGACCCGAGTTCAAATCTGATCTCAGATACTTAACACTTCTTAGCTGTGTGACTGTGGGGGCAAGTCACTTAACCCCAAATGCCTCAGCAACAAAACAAACAAAAATAAAATAAAAATTTTAATACCTTAGAAAGAAAGAACAAACAAAACATCTGACAGTAACCTATTGTATAATTCCACTTCCTTTTGTTATATTTTCTACTCATGTCTTTGACTACTATTAACTGGGAGCAGATTTTCTCAATATATACCACCTTTATTATAAAGTCCATTTGAGTAGCTATAGCCCAAAAAGTCTACCTTAAGTGGTAAGCAATTGGAAGTAGACACAAAATTGAAGATGAAATGTCCATTTTTATCTTCCTCCTTTCCCTGCTTTCCTCCCTTTTCTATTTTCTCTTCCTTAAAACCTCTTCTGCATGTAATTTTGGATTGGGGTTAAGAGAGGTATTAGAAGAAGGGAAAAAAAATACCTTAGTTGAATTTGTGTTATTCCTGAGGAAGGAAGAACTATATGTCACTGCTATCAGTTTTGGTGCTTTGTTTAAAATATTACTTTTGTTAATCATTCAGATTAATTTTTATTTTTTTAATATAACAGTCTTTCAGAATGCTTAAGAAAATCGAAGGGATTTTCATTTTTAAACAAAATATAATTTTACTTAAAATTTTGGATTATCTATTTACTGGATTCATTTCTTGGCAGGTTTCTAAATATAAGTTTGTGATAAAATGAAATAATAATGTATAGGGCATATTCCATGTTGGTATATATGATATAAAAATTGTGACCTTTGCCTTCATCTGACACTCACACATTTTTATTAAAGTCTTTTTAACTTGTAGCAATGTAGGAATGTATATTTCTATGCAAATATATATTAATTTTTGGACTCTATATTGTTTGGAGCAAAACTTTGGAATGCTTCATTGAAAACCATAGATAAAAACCAGCTTGTTAATTTTTTGCAGTAGAAGTATTATGCTTTCCTTAAGATTAGAGCAAAATATAAGTGATGTCTTTATATTAATGCCTCAATAAAACATTGAATCAAAAAACTTTCATAAGTATAAAACAACTTTGCATAAAATTTGAACCAGTATACCTCTCTCAATATAAAAATTGTAATTGTAAGAGATTTTATTATAAACAGAAAGCACACCATACAAGTTTTTGGAAATTGAAATTTTTACCAAATGATGAGTGTTAGACCAATTACTTTCCAAACTTTATAAACAACTCTCCAAAGCAAATCTCAGAATAAAGTCTTTCTAAAATTTGAGCTTTCTCACATTAAAATGCTTATAAAATTGCATCTGTATGTTTTCTTCTGTATATTTCTTTTCAAGTGATCAGAGGATGTTTGCAGTTGGTAATAAATATTCAAGCACCTTGCCAATGTCCTACCAATTCTCTTTGCTGATCTGTATATGCCTGTGGGACTAGAATAGGAATGCATAATTTAAATATAAATTGCCTGATTTGCATACACAATTAGTCAAGCTGCAGCTTTGATCGTAAGCAAAAATTATTGTCCTGTATTGCCACTTAGAATTTTAATTCACCTTGAATATTCAAAGTAAATTAAGCTTTTACTGTATGGAAGAAGAGTAGGACTTCCCTCAATCCTTATTCTCTCCCCACTTTAAGTTCCCCCTTATTTGTCCCTGCCATCCAATTCATTTATGCTTGGATAGTGAGTGGAGATAAGATGTGCCCACAGCTTTTTTGTAATTTTGTTTTGGCAAAATTTTTGTTTTGAGAGCATATTTTTAAAAATCCCATATAATTATTACATGCTTTAATTAGAAAAGGTGTCCTTTAATTCTTCATACCTTTGGGTTTGTAGAGTTTAGATAATTTAAAGACTGCTGCTCTAAGAAATCAGGTTACAAGTGTCATGGCAACTGATTGCTAGGTGATGGTTTTTGATGATTGCATAAACTGTGCACTGTAGGTATGTCAAACAAAGCTTAGAAAACTAGGCAAGCAGAGGAGTACTTGTAACTCTTACATTTTTAATCTACAGTAAAACATTTTTATTAGGAATCTATGTTTTTAATTAAACAGAACATTTAATTAAGGTGCTTTTAAGTGGGTGAAACAATTAAGTGCAAACACTTGAATGAAACATGTCATAATTAGTTTTAATAGAGTGTTAATTGGTACTACGTTTGCCAAGTTAATAATTACTGCTTATTAAATTTTCAATTAATCATTGTCATTTTGCTTTGAATAAAGATGAAAATTAGATAAACTAATTCAGAGGGAGGATATTTTCCCTTGTTAATTAGAATAGTTAATTTTTTAAAAGGGAAATGACTTGTAGTTGTCAGTTGTATGATTGTACATTAGTAGATTCTTTGCACTCTTTTTAGATCTAAACTGAATAACAAGTTTGACAGCTTGTATTTTCTTTCAGTCATATATGAAAGATGTAAAACAAGAATATTTTCTCCTATGCTGTAATAAAGTATGTTTGTTGTGTAGTAAATTAATTTTTAAAAAATGGATGTTTGGTTGAAGATGGCAGTGATTATTTGAAATTTGAAAATGGAAAGTATAATTCAAAAAGCAGTAGTAAATTTCAATATTTTCCTATCATAGAACATGTATATCCCTTCCCCCTTACTAACTCTCAGGAAATGATTACAGAAGAAGTAAAGCTGTATTGTCTGTTTCATCATTGATTTTCTTTAAAAGGTCTGCATTAACCTAATTGCTATTATGAGTTATCTTTTCAGTATTATCTATTTAATTTTTCAATTAGAAGAAAAATTGGAGTGGGTTTTAAAGGAGATTGTACATACATATATTTATAGATATATACATGGGTTGATGTTTTAGAGTATGCATATGTATGCCTATTACATGCATTTATACATATTTCCTGTCTGTTTTGATAAGTACACAAAGGAAGATATTTAAGTATTTTATATAATTATTTTTTTTTTGGTTTTTGCATTGCCTAAAATTCTTCCTTTACCCTCCTAGAGAGCCATCTCATAAAATAAAGAATATTTTTAAAGAGGGAGGAGTGTGTGTGGGGAGGAAGTTAGCAAAGCCAATTAATGCATTGAAGAGTTTGATATCTAAGAGATTACACACACACACACACACACACACACACCCCCTAAGGGAAATATATAAAGAAAACATAGACATGTGATTAAATCACATAAACAAGTAATTCTCAAAAGAAGATTGCAAACTATTAATAATAATATAAAAAATGTTTCAACTTGCTATTTTCTTTTATACTAGTGATGTAAAAAGTTTAATATAAAGAATATGAAATATATCACAAGTATGAAGTACACAGGGCCTCCCCAGTAATCTTTAATAACTGGCATAGTCATTTTGTATTAGAAGCCTAATCTTCTTGCTCTGGGTGACCAAAAGCTTGATTCAACTCAGGGAGATTAAACATTGATATTAAATAAATACTGAACTCTGTTTTTCTTTGCTATAGAGTGAAAAGAAAATGTTAAGTTTGGAAAATAAGATGATGTTGAAGGTGTCCAATAGGTAAAACATCATAGAGAAATTCTGGTAGCTATTCACGGAATTGCTTCAGAATACTCAAAAAAAAATAATTTTTTTTAGGATTTTGTGGAGTTTTGATGCATCTAGAAATGTGTAAACTTCAGATGATTCACAGTATATTTTTTATAATACTCCTTCATAGATAAACCATAATCCACTGATTTGCAGACTTTCCCTTTGGGGGTTTTGTTTTTTTATAGAGGAAGCAGTCAACGAAGTAAAACGTCAAGCTATGACTGAGTTGCAAAAGGCTGTGTCAGAGGCAGAGCGGAAGGCCCATGACATGATAACTTCAGAGAGAGCCAAAATGGAGCGAACAGTTGCAGAAGCAAAGAGGCAGGCCGCTGAGGATGCCCTGGCTGTTATCAACCAACAGGAAGATTCAAGTGAGGTAAGACTTCAGTTGGAACCTTGAAAATGGCCCTTTATCCAAGTCCTTGAAGAGAAGAAGCTTTAATTTAAGATAATCTTTTGTAGCTTGAATTTGGGCATCTGTTGAAGTCAGAAATACAAATATCTTGTTTTCCCTCTCTTAGTCTGACAGTGCATTTGAAATTTTGAAAGAGTTTGACATTATAACTTGCATATGGATATCAAAGATCAAGTGCTAACTGCCATTTGTTTTTGTACTCTATCTTAAAGAATATGCTAATTTGTTCACAAATTAAGATATTTTGTTGGGTTTCATGGATGAACTGATAAGATTAAATTTTGGTAAAATTCCACAAAATTCAATTTAGTAACTAAATCTAGATTAGAGCTCTGTGTTTATGTTTGTCTTCATACCAAAAAGGAATCCAATAATAAAGATATTTGGTATAGTACAGAGTTCTCAAAAGATTAAGTGAGTAAAGTAGGAAGATGAACATTTTCCTTGATTTGGATTTTTATGTCAGCTACAGGGATTATGTGTAAACTTATGGGTGTGGTGAATAACATCTGGTAGAAAGAAGATAAAATGAAAAATGATAAAGAATAAGGTTGGAATGAAATGGTAAACCTCTCTGTAGACTTGAACAAGATAAGAAGCTTTGAAATTTCTGTATGGGAGGGAAGGGCATATGACAGTGTATGCAACAGGAAGTTAATGGTGAAAGAATAATATAGTTATTGCTCATACTTAAGTGTTTGGGGTAAAATGAAATTTCATTTCTTTTTAAATGAAGACCTGGAAAAAATGAAGAGCCTTATGAAATATTAAAATTGATATACAAAAAAGAATTTTCATTAAGAAGGTCCCTTTAGTCTAACTCTAATAACATTTTTACTTCAATTAAATATTTCCAAGTGATCTAATGCACATTTTTTATTTCCATATTCTTTGTAATAACCATTATGATGATCCTTTCATAGTGGGATATTGCCATCAGAAAATATTGCTCTCATAAACTGTTGTTCTTGTACAGTGATTTATATGTTTATATATAAAATGGAGCTAATTGCCTAGATGGCATTATCACAAGGACCTGTAAGTGTATAATACAGTATATAAAACTGTGCCTTTGAAAAAATATTTTGAAAAATAATCAGAGCAATCTAGTAAAATGCTAGAGTCAAGAGTTGAAGCATCTGAAGCCCTATGAAGGAGCAGCTTCACTTGAAAGATCACGATTAGCTAGTCACACCAAGCTGAACTAACAAAAAGCTTGAGCTGATAAATCAATGGCCTGCTACAATACATATCTATAATGAGAGAGAGAGAGAGAGAGAGAGAGAGAGAGAGAGAGAGAGAGAAAGGATTTAATTTGTACCAGGCTTCTCTAGAGATGAAAGACCCTGTGGGATCACGAGATACCCAGAGTTTCTATTTAATGTGTAGCAGATGAATAACAAGGAGACAAAAGGAATTGATTTTCAACATCTGAAAGTTTCTCAGGAAAAGAGAGACGAGGGGAAGTTTATCTACCCTTTAACTACTGACTATTCCATTGCCGAATTAAACCAGACATAAATTCAATTTTATTGTCATCTTATAGCTAAGATATTCAAGAACTTTGTTTTTATTTTTTTTATTAGCGTCTTTGTGTGAAAAGAAAATGTCTTGCTCTGTGTTCTAGCAGTAGTACTGTGATATGCTGTTGTTATTAGAACTTTCATAGGTACCTTTAGGATATTTTGTATGTTAAAATTATGCACAAAAGTCCAAAGATATATCTAAGAAGAAACTTTGAATTAAGTTCTTACATTCTCAAAGTAATATGGTATCTTCTTTCAGAGTCCATAGTTTTTCTTTAGCTCCAAAATATGTACAAATGAATACACAGCCATGTGTTGTGGAGTGTAACAAATAAGTCAGAGGACATTGATCCTACTTCATTCTCTCCAACTTGCTAATTGTGAGATTTTAGACAAATCTGTTCATGTCTAGGCTACGTTACATCCTTCATAAAGTAAGACGACCTAACTGAATATACTATAAGGTTCCTCTCAACTTTAAAGTTAATGACTTGGGATGTGTGACGTCTTTCACATCATTTATTAGTATCATTCATTGTTTTGTGGAATGACTGAAGAAGTAGTGGGGGACCACCATTTATTTTTCTCAAAGTACTCCTGCACCACATTGGAGTTAGTCCTAAAAGAATATGAGCTTCTTGAAGGAAAACTGTTTCTTTTGTTCTTCATCCCAAGCATCTATGATAGTATACTGCTCAGCCCATAATAAATACTTGTTTAATAAATGAATCCTTTGAGCTGCTATTCTTTTTCTCATAGTCATTCTGCATGAATTATGCAAAATTTAGTGCTTCCTAAGCTCTATATTGTTAATTCCTTGGATGCCATCAAGTCCCACTTCCTCTATTTTTTTCTCAAAGGCTCTTTTTGTGGTTGCTTATATCAGTAGTTTCTATTTTGCTCCAGACATCCCCATACATATGACTTTTGCTGGCATGTGCTTCACCTTTATTTTGATAGCATGTTATGCCTGTTTGCCATTTACTAAATGTCTATACTTAATACAAAAATGGGGAGCCTGACTACATAAATAGTGTTGGGGAATATTGAAAGCAGATACACAGAATATATGTATTTTAAGATGCTTACTTCGATATTTGTGATGACACTTTGTGTATGAAGTCACTTGAATATTGCTGTTTGTCCTCTATGAGAGGAGAACTTGACTTACAGATATTTTTCAAGGTTTATTGCAAAAGGTTATATATATGTTATAAAACATTTCCCACTTATCCCAAATGAGATAGTATTTCTAAAAACCATTTGGCACAATGTCTGGCACATAGTGGGCACTATCTCAATGCTTAGTCTCATCCCCTTCTTGCTTAGGATTGCTATCCCCTTTGTGTTGTGATTACTCAATACAAAAAATGGTGTTTTTTTTTTTTAGGATCTGCAAACTTCATAATCATAAGAAGCAAGATTTTCATAAAGAACATGTAGGAAACAAATGATAATTTGTGGATAATTGATTGATTTATTGTTGTGCAGTAATTTCAATGCTTCCCCACTCCTTTTAGGGTTTTCTTAGCAAAGATACTGGAGTGATTTGCATTTCCTTCTCCAGCTCATTTTGCAGATGAGAAAACTGAGGCAAATGGGGGTAAGTGACTGCCCCAACATCACACAGCTAGTAAGTTTCTGAGGTCAAATTTGAACTCGGAAAGAAGAACCTTCTTGATTCTAGCACTCTTTCCACTGTACCATTTAGCTCCTTTGTGTTTAATCAAAATTAGCAAAGGAAAGGAGAGAATTTGCACCTGAAACCTGCAATTTCATAAACTGGACCTTTTTTCTAACTAGAAGAAAATGTTCTTTTAAAATGCCCAACAATTTGTAATTTGACTTTCATCTTTAGAAGCCTCAGTTTTCTCATCTGCAAAGTAGGTTTGGGATGGGGGTAAGGGGGTGGTGTTTATGAGACTGAAATAAAATATTCAGTACATGAAAAGCATTTTGAAAACTTGCTCAGTGCTATAAAAAAGCAAAGTGTTAAAGTTTCTCCAATTGCTTCGGCTACATTAAGAGGAAAAAGGATGCATGGTGTTATGAAACCCCACAAACATTAACAAGTAGGGGTCAGATCAAAGAAAGAAGAAGGTGGAATATTCTTCCCACAGGATTATATTAAAAAAAAGTCCAAATCAATAAGAAATGTAATGTGGACAGGAAACTCTTCATCCAGGTTATAGAAAGCCTTAATAACTGACATAATCTTGTGTTCCACCAAACATTTTCATGTCTTTCATATGATAATTTTATTTTTTTACTTAAAATTACCTAAGTATCTTTTACTGTTAAACTGGTGATTTTAAACTACTTCTCCAGCTTGCTTTGTGCCTGTATTTCATTAGTCTTTGAGAAGGATTTTGAATAACAAATTAACCTGTAAATTTCCTTCCTGCTTCTAAGAAATTCTTTCAGATTAACTTTGTTTCCCCCTTGCTATTGATTATTAGTGGGACCTTAACCAAATAATCCAAGATAAACTATACTACACCACTGGACTGCTGTGAGTTTTGAGTCACCAAATTGATGTGTACCTGCAGCAGTAAAACTGTCACCTTCTAGCCACAATTTACAAAGAGATGAACTGAACACAGTCCACTCAAAAAGGGCTGTTCAGTGGCCCTTCTAAAATAGCAGCACTGAACAAATATATCTCCTTAACATTGCCAGAGGCTGCTGCGTCCTGATAGTGGAAACCAGCGGCTTAAAGTCTCCTAATTGACCCTTACTTCCAGAAACAAAGAACTGGTAACCAGTGGGTTCCAGAGACTGTAGAAAACTACATGGAAATGGATGACTTCTTTAGACTTGGCAATGAAGAACTTTAAAGAGTAAGACTTGGTCAGGCCTTTACAAATCTACTAATTGTAGACAATTTGAAGTTAAAATAGGAGCTAGGAAAAAGTTTTCTTATTGTGTAGCACTAATAATATAACATAAAAGTATCCTTTTACATATGTGTATTTATAGAGAGATGTGTACACACATATCAACCATTATTTGTGAAGAATCAGCTCTGTGCACATGAGGCCCTGTTATTTTAGGTGCTGAGCAAGTCTTTTCCCCTCAAAAACTAAGTATAAAATAAGTAGTAATTCTCAAGAACACTACATTCCAAAAGAGGGGAAAGTACAAACATAAATAAAAAGAGAATAAATTCAAATAAATATATGGTAGTTAGGGGAAGAAGGCATTGGTAGTTGGGGTAATTGGGAACAGAGGGTGATGTCTGAGCTGCACTTTTAAGTAAGAGAGATCATTTTTGACTTGTTGAGGATTGAGAGCATATTCCAGGGAAGAGGACAGTTTGGTTGAATTGCAAAATACATCTAAGGAAGTAATGTAGAATGAGGTTGGAAAGATAAGTTTGCTTTAGGTGTTGGTGGACTTTAAATACTATAAACAATTTATATTTTATCCAGGAAACTTATGGGGAGCCATTGAAGTTTGAATAGGAGAATGACATAGTCAAATGTATGCTTAAGGGCCCTTTCGCAGCTGTGTAGCAGATACTTTAGAGAGATTCAGGAAAAAACTTGAGGCAGAAAATTGATAAGCATCAAATTATGAAATACAAATGTAATGGAATTCTATTGTGCTCTGAGAAATGATGAAGAGGACAGCTTTTATTTTTTAATGGGAAGATATATGTGAACAAATACCGGGTAAAATAATTTAGAAACAGTAAAACAATTTATATAATAATAGCATTATAAAGACAAAAAACTTTGAAACATTTAAATTTTGTCTGTGAAATGACCAACCATGATAACCAAGTCAGCTATTAGAGAATTTAAAGACCAACTTAGAATCAGAATTTATTCATTTAATCTTTCTTATCCCAGTTTCCAGATCTCTACCTGCCCTATCTAACCTCACTGAGTTGCCCCTTATAAATGTGTAAATAATAATTATTATTAAGAGTCTTTTTAAAAGAGCAATCTCCGTAAAAATAAGGATTGCTTCATTTATTTACATTATTTATTTAAATTTATATTTATTATTATATTTATATTTGGCACAGCCTTTAATAAATGCCTGTTTTATTGGTAGTAACAGATAGAGTTAATTTGATAGGGAGTTTTACGGAATATACATATCCAAGTAATTAATAATGATGAATGCATTATGTTTACCTTTTATATTTCACTAAATTTCAGCAATATTTTAAATTGAATACCTGTGACATAACTACATGCCTTCTTTCTATATAGGATGGCATGTTATAAACCATGTCATAAACAAGATAACCAGGAGCTGGAGCCACTGTAAGGGCAGTTTTGTCAAAGTCAGGAAACTTAGCCCAAGTCAGGAGAATTGATTTGGAAAAACCCTCAGAGATACAAGAATACAATAGTACCCCAATCAGTGAGTCCCCAAAGTGTCTTAGGACATAATGCCCTGACCACAATACTGAGACAGCTATTGATTATATCTAAACTTAACTTTCCCACCCCTCCCCATGAGCCATTGGAATTGCTGTACCAGTACCTTCTTTTAGGAATAGTGAATGTGAGTTGCCAATATGAAGCAAATATATTAGGAAAAACACCCTCAAATAGTATACTGGAAAGAGTATTAGTTTGGTATTAGAGGAGCATAATTATTACTTATGCCTGGTTTTTCCTTTTTAAAATGAGGCCAGAATATATATATTTTGCTGAAGCAATTGGGGTTAAGTGACTTGCCAAGGGTCACACAGCTAGGGATTATTAAGTGTCTGAGATCAGATTTGAACTCAGGTCCTCCTGACTTCAGGGCTGGTGCTCTATCCACTGTACCACCTAGCTGCCCCCAGAATAATAATTTATAAGATCTTTTGAAGTTCTCACCCCATGAGTCTGGGTAATAGAATAGAACAAAACACTCAAGTCAACTTCAAATTTCATTAAAGTATGTAAGTCTTGTGTATATAACTCATTCAGGTAGGAGACCTGGGCTCTGTTGTTGTGCTTCTGATTTGTACCCCAACTCTTTCAGACTTATTTTTTGAATTAAGCCCATTTTACTCATATTTTCCATAACTCTAAGAGATAATGAAACAATTGAGGAATGGGTGCCTTTGATCAATGAAAAATAAATGTGAATAAAATTTGTTCTCGGTTATTCAGAATGTTGATGTGTTTCAGAGGTACTGTTTGACGCAGTAGATAGGTTAATGAATGGTCTTGGAATCAGGACGGCTTGCTTTTAAATTCTGCCTCTATTAATTATGATTCTGGGCAGGTCACATAATTCTGTGAGCCTCAAGACTTTTTTTCCCTTCAGTAGGACCTAATGCCTTTAGTACATATGTTACAGGCCTGTAATAGATCTCAAATGAGAAAATATGAAGTGCTTTGCAAACATAAAAGCTCCATAAAAATGTCAATTAGTATTATTTCCGTTAGTCACATTGTTCCTTGGTAGGCTGAGAGACTTATTTGCCTAGATGTACATTCTTATCTCTTATTTGAGGCCAAACAACTAATTATAAAAATTAATTATGTTTATGTAAATATGTTGTGCATATTGTTACCTTGATTTTGTTACATTCACTGTAATTTTTGATACAGGTTTTTTCATGTTTCCTGAATTCTTTATATTGATGATTTCTTAAACTGCAGTAATAATTATATTCATTTGTTTATTAACTATCAATGGGCATTTCCCTTGTTTCATATTATCTGCTATAATTAAAAAATGCTGCTTGGAATATTTCAGTGGATGTGGAAACTTTTCAATCTATGATTTTAAGATATATAGAAACAGTTTGAACCATATGACATTTTAGTCATTTTATTAGCATAATGCCAAATTGATTTCCAGAAGGGTTGAAGAAATTTTCAGCTCTACCAATAATGTATTTATGTGCCTATCTTTTCCTATTTAAGTTAGTCTATTATCTTTTCAAATTTACTAGGTGTTAGATAAAACCTCAGATCTATTTTTATTTGCATTTTTTTATTAGTGATGCAGAACAATCTCATAGTTTGCTAACAATGTGAATTTCTTTTGAGAACTGTTAACATCATTTGATGGTAGTTCCGTTATATTTATGTTCAAATCCCTTTGATAGATTAGTGCTTTTTGATAGGGTTTTGGGGTTTTGATTTTTTTTTTTGTTTAACAATAAATAATTTGCCATTTTATCCTAGTTATATTGATTTATTTAAAGACTTTTTAATTTCCTATAATCAAAAATTTTCTTCTAAAGTATTAGATTTTTTTATGGTAAATAATCTTCCCCTTGGCTATGAAAAGGATGTGATCCATTTTGGGTGGAAAGAATAGGGGTGACTTTTAACATTTAGGTCATGAGTCCATTTTGATGGTCCATTTATATGGTATAAATAGTAAAAATTTGATTTCTTTCATACTACTTTGTTGTTTTCCCAGTAGTTTTTGGCAGATAAAGAATTCTCCTTCAAGTAATTTGTATTCTTAAGTTTATTGAACACTAGGTTATAGAGTTCCATTATTTCTCCTCCTTTTTTTTTTTTTAAATCAGTGACAGTGATTTTGATGATTACCACTTTATAATAATGAAAGTCAATGTTTAGAAGTACTTCTCCTTTGTTACTTCTATTTTCTTCCTTTTTTTCCAGTGACGATTCTTCTTAATACTATTTTGTCTACTCCTATATAATCACTTCATAGTTTGATTAGTATAATACTAAATTTGCAAATTAATTTTTTGGGTTTTTTCTTTGTTTTTATATTGACATAGCCCAATCTCAAGCCATGAACATCACTCCAAACTATTCATCTTTTTCTTAAAGTACAGTTTATAATTTTATTTCTGTAAGGTATATTGACTAGTGTTTTATTTGCTTTATGATTTCTTTGAATGAGATTTCCCTTTCTATCATTTCTGTTTGAATTTTGTCTTTGCTATTAATGTTATGGTTTAATTTTGCATCGTATTCATTTACTGAAACTTTTCATTATCTAAGTAAATTCCTTTTACTGTGTCTCTAGAGTTGTGTATCTTCTATGTCTGTGATTATGTTTCTTTTTTCCTTGCCATCATTAACATTTCTGGAACTGTATCATAACAGTAGGGAAAAGGAAGCTTCCTTGCTTTTAAGTCTAAACTTTATAGGGTTTTTAGCATTAAATGAATATTATAATTTGTTAAAACTTATGCTGGTGCTCTTGTGCTCTTTCCTCCTCCCCATTTCTGAACACAATCAAATAATTTGAAGTGGGTTTTTTTTTTTTTTTTGCTTTTAATATGATTAATGATGTTAATTGTTATCTAATGTTGAACTATTCATCCTTCTCTGTTATGATTCCTAATTATGATGGAATTATTGCTAGTAGATAATTTTTTGGCTATATAGTGCTATAGTTTTGTTTTTTTTTTAAACTAGGATCTTGGACACGTTTACTGATATTATACCATCTTTGTCTTTGTCACTTCTGTGAACAGCAATTTACTTAGGAACTAGTATGATTTGTAGGTGCATTCTACCTTGAATAGCCTTCTTTATTGTGGTCTGAATTTAAGTAATTAGTGATTTTTTATTTCTCTGCTTCCAAGTCAGTGTCTACTCTATTAGTAGATGGCTTGTAGATCTTCATTGTTTAAGGCCCCATTCACTCAATTGCACTTACCTAATACCGAATTGACTATTTGAATCTAGTCTAATAATTTGTACCCCAAAAGGTAGGATGTTCTTCTCAGTACCAAGGTATTCCATATATTCCTGATTTCCTATTTGTGGTTCGCAGTGTGCTAACTGAAAGTTCCTCACCTTTCATAATACAAAGGGCCACCTCAGGTAATTAAAATATATTGTTCTCAAATTCACATGTATGAAAAACTATGTCACCCTGGTAACAAAATTCAGTTAATTGGACAGCATTTTGTTTTAGTTCATTAGTAATATACATACCTTGAACAGGTATTACACAGTGAACTGGGCCCAGAATTGAATACATAGGTCAAGGAGGAGAACTGGATTATAGTTGAAAAGTTGTGCAGTATTTATTACAATTATCTCAAGCTGAACTCCTTCGAAAAGCTCATTTTTTTCACACTACCTAATGTTCTCCCAGTGGTGCCATATGGTTACGAATCACAAAACAGCACGATCACAGAAGAATCAAAACTGTAGGTGACCTCAAATGGTAGTGCAAAAACTTGGCAATGTAAGGCTGAGTCGTGTTCCTGATGATGGAGAGCATGTGTGCAAGTGGTATCAGGAGAAGATATTATAATGATATTTGTGATTGGAAAAGGACATTGAAGACACACATTGAAAATGGATAGCTTGACAGTTAAGAATACCTCTTCTGGACCACATGGACTCTCTTTGGATGATTTACAGAAAGAGATGGACGAAAATTGCACCACAGGGGAAAATACTCATACCAACTTTTGAAACATGAATGCTTTAATTTGAGTCCAAGTACAACAAATTGGTTTTTCTTTTTCTTCCTCTTAAATAACAGCTTTGGGTGTCTATATTGAAGATTCTGTTCACACATTGATAAATTATCTGTTTGTTTTTTCGGCTCTATCAGAGGCTATAAAAATGTAGTTTTCACCAAATCAAAACATTACCTAGTCTTTGTTATACATTTCATAAAGATGAAATTAAGGGATTTTTTTAAAAATAAGAGAGGCAGACTACATAAGTCCCAGTGGTAGTAAATTAATGTTTTCTAAAATCTTGAAATAGTACTCTATCGAGGTGAAACTAACCTGAGCCCATGAATCCAGAATCAAAACCAGGTGATGATAGACAAGAAGTCTGAATTCCCAACAGTTTACCCTCAAACATCTGTTTCTGTATTTGGTGTAATTTGACTTTTTTTTTTTTTTTTTGGTAAAATTATTCCCATCTTTGAAAACACTTTAAAAAATAAGCAAGTCCCCATTCTGTCTCCTCCCTTTCCCAACTGCCAACACATGCATTTGTAATTACCTGGTTTAGTCTGTGTGTTTAATCAGTTTAAATTGAGAATGCTGTGTACATCTGACTTCAATCTGAAGGAGCTATTGAGTGTTGGGCAGTCACCACCCTTGTATCTGCCAAAATGTGTCTCTGCCAAGAAAGGATCGAGCTAACACCAGGATATTTCCTAAAGAAGCCACTTGACTCAGATTAAAGATTTAATTTCCTTAAAATACTGGTTTGGATTTAGGTCTCTGTCCTGTAATTGAGATTTTCTGATGTTTAGGAATCTCACTTATTTGCTGGATTTATTCCAGAATCAGCTGGCATTATTCTAAAGTCTTAAACCTCTAGGAAGCAAACTTCATCGTTGGGACTGAGTGTCATAACTTGTATGGAGGTAGGAAGTGAAGGAAATCTGAGAAGGCAGAAATCCACATCTCTGTATTCATTATCAATGCAACATGATTCAATTAATTTTAAGGAAGATGGGACTTTTAACCTGCCATTAATAAAGCTGCTCATCAAATATGTCTCCTTGGAGATTTTTTTAATTAGTTTAATTGAATTTGAATAAAAATGCTGTTTGTGTCTGTCACAATTATTAATTTTCATCCTATTTTTCTTTATGTGATATTGACAGCCAGACTTCCATATAGCTATTTTGAATTAATCAATGAATGAAAAATTATTTGTTAAATGCTTACCCTATATGCAAAGCTTTATACTAGGCACTAGGGTTACAAATAGAAAAAGCAAGACCATTCTGGTGCTCAAGGAGCTCACATTCTAAATGGGGGAGGCAATAAATTTTTTTTTTTAAATCAGCTGCAGGAAGGAAGGAAGGAAAAACTGAGAAGTCTTAAGGGCAGATGGCAAGGCCCAAGGGTACTTAGATTAGGGTCAGTAGGTCAGATGATAGTGCGAGGGGTCTGCAGGATATAGAGGAAGGACAGATGGTAAGACCTGGTGGTCTTCTATCTTGCCAGAAGGAATAGAGTTGTTGACTCCCATCTTATTCAAGCCTCTGAACAGTCAAGAAACCCAGATGGATTTTTGGCAGCCCCAGGCAGGAAAGGGAATAAAGGGAAAATGCAAGGGGAAAGGCTTCCCACAGTGGGGTGGGCCTTTCTATAGCTTCATAGTCCAAACTAGTTTCTGGGACAGTTAAATGGAAGGGATGAAGGGGGACCTGATACCCCCAGGCAGGATGAATTTTCCCACTACCTAGCAATAATTATAACGGATTTAAGAGCTGTCTTCATTGGTCAAATTTTCTGATTTTTATTTTTTAATGGGTCTTAAATTACTCTAAAGCAGATTTGGCCTGAGGTCTATGAACTTGTATTTAAAAAAAATATTCTGATAAATATTTCAGGAGAATTTATTTCCTTTGCAATTTTATGTATTTTGTTTAATGCATTTAAAAACACTATTCTATAGACTTTATTGAATGTCAAAACAGCTCCTGGTTAAGAATTCACTCTTCAGTACTATGGCCCAAGTTCTTTATGCAGCCTAGTTTGATGATGCTGCCCTTCTAATCAAAAAAAAAAAAAAAAAAAAAAAAAAAAAAAAGATTTCAATTGTTCACTATTGCCTACATGTTAAAATTCTTATTCCACATATAAAATTCAAATTTGACTCCTCTATTTCTTGGGTCCATCCATCTATATTGGTCTTCTGTATGTGCCCTAAGATCTGTCAAACTGGTTTGCTTCTCAAAATATTCTTAAGAGTGTTTATAAAGAGGTTATCCTCTTCACTTTGCTTAGGTTTTGTCTCTACCCAGAATGTGATCCACCTTTTCATTCTTTTCCACCTCCCCCCATTTTTACTACTTGTCAGAGCCCTACCCATCCATTAGACTTTTTTTTTTTAATATTTTTCCTGATTGGCCACTCCTTTCATCTTAATAGAATATTTTTTCTATACCCATCCCTAGAACCTGTGTTCCTTTTATAAGCCCTTTTCCTTAATTCTTAATTTTAATTTTAATTTGGCATTTATCTCAGTTTAATTTTAAACCCAATGAAGGCCAGGGGGATGTTGCTCTTACTCACCTCGGTATCCTCTGCTACATCTTACATGGGACTTAGCACATCTAGATGGGTCCCAATTGAAAGGGAGATGGAAATTGTGTTCTGTAGATGTGACTTCTTGAATTCACAACATGACAGAGGCTAGGAGACACTGATGTTAAGTCATCCCTTTGACATTTATTGACTGACAGAATGGCATAAGAAAAATGACAAACTGCACCAGAATGTCAGTGTGTCAGATTGACAGGCTCTCAATGACTTTTTAAACAGAATCCTTTATTCCCACTATCATAAAATATAATAAAACAAACAAAAGTGAATGGGCATTTTTTTTTCTCTGCCTACTACGATATTTATTGCTTTTACCATCACATAGCAACAAGCTGCCTGAGGTTCTACCTGTCATCAAAATTTTTCCTGACACACACATTGTCAGGAAATGAGCTAAATGGGACTTCTTAGGGAACATTTGTGACTCAATTTCTTTGTTAGGTCCATTGTGCTCCCCTCCCCCCCAAAAAAAACTATCAAAAGTCCCAGTCCACTCTTTCAGTTCTTAATCTTTCAGGTTCCTCAAAAGCACTAAGCATTCTGGATGGTTTTAAAATCTTGATACTATAATGGGAAGATGGATTGAATACCTAATTACAGCATGGAAAACTAAGCATGAAAACATTTCATGGCTTGTCTCAAAGATTTCTCTAAACCAAACTTAAGGACAGAGTTCAAAGTAAAATATGAAATGTCTAATATTGCATCATCTCCATATTATGATGCAGCCTGTGGTTATTTTAGGTCCTAATTAATTTGTATGAAAGTCTTGAGAAAAATAAGTTTATACTATAGAGGAAATGTTATGAGCTGATAATTACATGGAAGATACTATCAGAAAAGCAGTAAAGAATTAGGGAGTGTTCTTTGGGATGAGTGGAATGGACATTAGTGCTTGTGCTGAGAAAGCGGCTTGGCTATTAAAAACTGAAAAATGTACTTAACATCAGAATGATTACTAGTAGAAAGTTGAGATGACCTCTGTGAATGGTATTTGTAGGGACAGTCCCAAAGTATGTCACATCTTTTGTGCTTGCAAATTTTTTAAAAAGCTAGGTATGATTTTGAGTAGAATATGACAGTGTTTGTAGATTTTAAAATGTTCTTCCCTCTTATCTATTTTAGAGTTGCTGGAATTGTGGACGTAAAGCAAGTGAAACCTGCAGTGGTTGTAACACAGCAAGATACTGTGGCTCATTTTGCCAGCACAAAGACTGGGAGAAACATCATCACATCTGTGGACAGACC